>NC_057805.1:73290709-73590709 GCF_018294505.1 Triticum aestivum
CAACACTCACTGTTCATCCAGAGGCAGCATAGATCGGCTTCAGTTAGCAGCAGTACCGAAGGAATCGCTCAATCGGGTTCAGTTAACAGCCATCGATCGATCGCTCGGGTTCAGTAACGCGTAGCCTGCAGTGCAATCGCTTGGGGTCAGTTAGAGCCCAACGCCTCGCTCGGGTTCAGTTAGAGCCCAACGCCTCGCACCCACGCGCATGCGTGTATGAGATAAACGTGCATCGCTCGGCCCCGACCACCCACCGTAACCGGGAACACCCCGATATTTTCCTCGCCCTCGCTTCTACCACGGTTTTTTCTGTCATGGACGGCCCAAAGAATGTCATGCAGCTGTGTCTCCGGCCCGCCCAGGACGAAAAGCCCATTTTCTGTCATGATTTTTTGTCATAGAAGTAGGACCCCACCACATCTATGATGATACCGTGTTTTGTCACAATTATTGTCATAGAAGTGTCATAAGTATGACAGAAAAAAAATTCGTTCGGCCCAAAATGTCACGGATGTGTCTTTTTTTTGTAGTGAGGGCCTACCGCAGTGTCGTCCAAGTCTTCATACTCATCAGTCTCGCGCGATGAAGAATAAGAGCTGGCCACCAAGTGAGGAACTTTGACCTTCTTGAATTTCTTCGAAGGTGGCTGAGACCAGTCAAAGTCCTGTTTGAAGCCCATCTGCTTGAGATCTTCTTCACCATAGAGATGAGACAGTACAGCCCAGGTGCGATCAAAAACTTCGTGGAGGTAGTAATGGTTCTTCTTCACTGAATTCTGAGTGATTGTCATGTTCTGAAGAATTGAACCAAACTGCCTTTTGACCCATTTGTGGTTGCGATCAACCTTCTGATGAAGGCTGAGGAGAAGCTCACGATCAGTCATCACCCTTGGAGCTGTGCCTTGAGGATTTTGCTTTGAGGCATTAGCAGCAGAGTCATCATTGGTGGAGTAGGATGCAGCTTTGCGAAATTGTCCATCCAATGGACGTGTGCCTTCGTCGATAACAGTGGCCTTGCCCTTCTCATCTGAGGAAATAGTCCGCTTGAGGACTTCAATAGGAGGCAAGTAGCTGCCATGGTTAAGAGTATCAGCCTTGTAGTTGATTGAAGACCTTGATCTAATGAATCGCATGATCCAGGGAGCATAAGGCTTCAATTCAAATGGTGAAAGAGCAACATTGGCCATAGTCCTCATGAAGAAATCATGGTAGTTGATTGGAACTCCATGGATGATATTGAAAAGCAGATTCTTCATGATGCCAACAACCTCTTCTTCATTAGAGTCGTGGCCTTTGATTGGACAGAGGGTTTTGGTCAAAATTATGTATACAGTCCTTGGCACATAGAGCAATTCCTTCACGAGGAATTTGGTTCTTGGAGCTTGGCCAGGCTTCAGAGGCTTCATCAACACTTGCATGTAATGATCAGATAGCTCAGGTTCATGGTAGATGAGTCTTGCACCTTCAAGGGGAGGGCTGACAGGCAGTGCATGAAGCAATTCAGAGGCCGATGCTTTGTAGTGTGTGTTCTCTGTCATCCAGTCCAACACCCAAGAGTTCACATCTTCAGCGTTGCCGGTGATGTGCAACGTAGCGTAGAATTGAAGAATTAGCTCTTCATTCCAGTCACATATATCGGTGCGGAAATTGAGTAGCCCAGCATAACACTGAGGACTGGGGTGAAGCAAGGCAGTGACTCCATATAAACATGAGGAATATGCTCATGGTCAAAGATCTTGTCTTTATCGAATAGCAGAGAAGAATAGAAATTCATCTGACTTGCTGTCCAGAAGCGCTTCCTTCGAAGACGAGCAGAGTCATAAGGGTTGTAGTCAGCGAAGAATACATGCTCATGAAAGAAGTCATCAGCTTTGAACTTTTGTTTCTTGGAGAAGGGATTCTCCGGCTTGGGCTGAGGAGTATCAGTCAATGTCTTCACAACCTCTGGAATCACAGTCTCAGGAGCCACGGGCTGAGAAATTTCAGTTTCCACTCCATCAGTAGCAGCCTGGGTTTCCATTTCTTCAGCAGCATGTACATCAGCACTAGTGGCTGGAATTTCTTCAGGGATGGTAAGAAGAGAAGCTTGAGGTTCTTCAGAGCCCGTATGAATTTCTTGAGTCTGGACTGGGGACTGAGGAATCTGTTGCAGAGGGGTGAACATTGGTGAATTGGGGTAATGACTATCCCAATAGTCATCATTCAGAATTGGTGTGGTGCACCCAATGTCCACGTCTTCTTCTTCTTCATCAATTTCCTCAACGCCTACCTCTTCAGCCGTGAACTGAGGCATGGGCGATGATACCAGAGGGGTTGAAGGGATGTTATCCACTTCAATTTCTTCGTACAACTGCTCTGATGAAGCAGCAGAAGGATCTTCTTCATCTGATCCACTTGGGATTTCATAATCCTCACCAAAGGGAACAATCTCCTTTGATGGCATGCTTGAAACAGGAACAACATCTATAGGATTGTCATAAGAGCTCGTCAAAGTCTTCATTTTCTTTGGTGCTGAAGACTCTGAGGCGGCAGATGCTTTCCTTTTCTTCACAGCTGCTCGCTCCGCAGCTTTGGTTTTCTTCACTTCTGATGCAGAAGGAAGAATAGGACTTGGTGTTGGTGCAGGAGGAGCCGAGGAATTTTGTGCAGTTTCCTCAGGCACAACTGATGCAGTTGCCCTGTCTTGTTCAGAGTTTTCAGGCTCAGCAGCAGATGCTTCAGCTGGCCTGTCTTGATCTTCAGGTGCAACACTAGAGGTTGCCCTGGCAATTTCATCAGTGGTTGGAATACCATCATCGGCCCTAGTACTTTCAGTTTCTTCAGCAGGCTGATTTTCATCAGCGGTGCTGGCATGTTCTTCAATAGGTTGTGCAGATGCTTCAGCCTGAGGAGATTCACGTTGTGTTGGGGCTGGAACATTTGAGGTGAATCTTTCAGCCATCTTGACGAATCTGACTTTGGCTCCATGCCAATTTGCACGGTAGGCGTCAAATTCATCACTGAGAGTTTTGATATCAGTTTGCATTGTTACAAGTTCATCAGTTGTCATTTTGACAACGTTCTTCTTCAGAAAATGCTCCTTCTTGTACTGAGCTTCCTTCAGCTGCCTGGCCTTCTCAAATTTCCATTTTTCTTCGCCTATGAAGGCGGTTAGCATGTGACTTTGGCCAGGGGTGAGCTTGAAGTCAGGCATAGGAGTGTTGGGATCCTTGTGCCAGAGATCAATGAAGTCCAGGATCAGCTTGGGATCCTACAGGAGAGGCACATCTGTGCCTTTGGCTCTAGCAGCCCGTTGCCGTCTATCTCTGATGATATCAGCAAGTTCATCATCATCAACTTCGTCTTCGCTTGACGGTACATGGAAGGCAACCTGCTTCTTGTGAGGACTTGGTCTAGTGCCTCGTCCAGCAGTGGCCTTTCGGTCTTCAGCAAAGTGGGGCCTATTGAGGACTGCGGAGGAGCTGAAGAACTTGCAGAGGTTCCTGAGGCAATTGAGATGCATGTGGTCCTTTGGCAAGAGGCGAGATGCACAGGTGCCGAGGACTTTGCCGGAGGAGCTCAGGGCTTTGCAATGGAGGAACTGGAGCAGCTTGAGGAATTTGTCGTGAGGGCATAGATGAGCTTGGCCGTGAGGGCATTGCTGAGGAACTTGGTGGTTTGTGAGCTGGATTTTTAGGCATTGCCTTCTTGGGCTTGCTAGCAGAGGCCACAGCAGCGGTAGAAGCAGAGTCTTTGTTGAATTTCCTCACTGCTTCCTTAGCCAGTTTAGCCAGTTTTGCTTGTTGCTTGGCCCATTCATCAGGATAGTCCTCACCGCGCTTGACGCTAGTGGGATCAGCTACTTGGCCAGGTGCCAGTGGAGGTCTTGGGCAAGGAGGGTGTATAGCGAATTTCTTCATGTACTTGGGAGTAACATATCGGTATTCCCTCCATTCCCGAGCCCATCTTCTTTCAATCCTCTGAATGTGCACCTTGCGCTCATTCTTTGTTTCTTTTCCATGAATTGCCTCATCAGGAGTGCAATACCCTGCATAGATGTCATCAGGGATTTCAAAGGCAGTGTTTACTTCCAGTTTCTTCCCTCCCTTCTGAGGTTTCTTTCCATCTGCCATTTTGTTCAGTTGAGGATTTTTTTACAATCGAGTTCTCTGAAGAGGTATGCAATTTGTCTTCGAGGAACGTTGCAAATGAGTTAAGTTGATGAGAACCTAGTAATTCAGCAGCGGACATGTGTACCTGTGAATAGAGTATAGGTGCGAAGAATTTGGAGAGGTCATATGCGTTCTCAGAAGTTTTTGCAAAAAGAACAAGTTTGAGGAATTTGACCAGTGGTGTCTTGAGGAATTTCACTAAGCGTTCTTTGACTTAGGTTCCAGAGTTGTATAGATTAAAAATCCACACAATTGAGGAATCTTGAAGAAAAATGTTGCTTAGAGGAACAGATCAAGAACAGATGCTTGTGTGAGGTGTTTAGAGTGTGGAAATTGAAGAATAAACACCTTTTGAAGATTTTGTGGAAATCATCGGAATCAACAAGGGCAGTAAAAGTAACTTTTAATTACCCGTGACGAAGAACACAGCGAACTGAGAGTTGGAGATTGGAAGTTAATCAGTCCAGATCTTCCACGCCCTAACTTGGCAGAGGAAGACAACTACGGCGGCGGCGGAGTGAAGATATCCGCAGACGACGCGAGTACGACGGTGACGAGGTCGAGGCAGTGAAGCTCTTCCTCACCAGCGATGATGGAAGTAGCGGCGGCGCTAGGTCTTGAGAGCTCGAGCGAGGGGAGTGAGGTCGAGCGGGGTAAATGCAGTCTAAGGAGGGTGAGGGGTATATATAGCCGAGGTGAAAAACCGCTCGCTCGAGGAAAATGGACGAACGTGTCCTTGACCCTTCTCATCCTAGCGACATGTGTCACCCACGTACAGAGCGATGGCGATCGTGTGAGCTCGTGGGTGAATAGACAATTCCTATCGTGGGATGTGGAACGGTTTGAGCGGCAAAAGCCAAAAATTTAGATAAGAAAATTTTAATGTTTCGTTCGCAAATTCTTCAACTGACAAGGACAAAGTGAAGATTTTGAACGGGTTTCAAATAGAACGCACATGAAGAATTTGTGAACAGACTGGGTTGAGTTTAGCATAGAGGGGGAAGGGTCCGATCACATTCACTTAGCAGAAAAGGCAACTTGAAGAAATAGCAATAAGTGAATGATGTAGAGGACTTAAACTTTATATATATATATATATATATATATATATATATATAACAATGACGAAAAGAGTGAAGACATTGCAAAGTTGAAGAAATTGAACAACTGAAGAAATTTCAAAAACTGAAGAAAAACTCAAATTGAAGATTTTCAACTTTTGTTGGTGGCGTGACCCACCGTATAAGAATGACGATTTCATACGCCGTGTACAATTGTCGTAGGGCTCTGAGAATCAAATTATTCGTTAATTTCTTCACACTTAGAGGGTTAGTCTTCATTTATTGAAGAAAAATGTTACTTCGTGTGTTGCACATCTAAGTCATCAATTTTGCATAAGTGTTAGGATGTGTGTCCTTTTCAAAGAACATTCGAAGATTCTAAGATATTTAGCTCACGCCGCAACTTGCTAAATCTCTTCTCATCCAAGGGCTTTGTGAAGATATCGGCTAGATGTTCTTCAGTCTTCACGTGCTCGATAGAGATGTCGCCATTCAACACATAGCAATTGAGCACGACACGAACCAGCAGGAATATACTCAGCTTCAGCAGTAGAGAGTGATACGCAGTTCTGTTTCTTAGAGGACCAACATACCAAGGATCGTCCGAGGACATGGCATGTGCCTGATGTTGACTTGCGGTCCATATGATCACCAGCATAGTCAGAGTCAGAATATCCAATGAGATCAAAAGCCGAGCCCTTGGGATACCATAATCCAAGTGTTGGAGTGTGAGCTAGATATCGAAGAATATGCTTCACAGCCTTATGGTGTGATTCCTTTGGTGTAGCTTGAAAGCGGGCACACATGCAAACACTAAGCATAATATCTGGCCTAGATGCACATAAATACAATAAAGAGCCAATCATGGAGCGGTATACCTTTTGATCGAAGTCAATACCATTTTCATCAGTGCATAGATGGCCATTTGTGGGCATAGGGATTTTGACGCCTTTGCAATCTTGCATGCCGAATTTCCTCAACACATCTTTGCGGTATTTCTCTTGAGATATGAAGATGCCGTTGCGCTGTTGACGAATTTGAAGACCTAAGAAGTATTTCAATTCTCCCATCATAGATATTTGATATTCCTCCCTCATCATATAGCCAAATTCGTTACTGTAACGTTGGTCAGTACAGCCAAAGATAATATCATCAACATATATTTGGCACACGAATAATTCATCATCATAGATTTTGGTGAAAAGAGTTGGGTCAAGTGAACCGGGTTTGAAGCCTTTCTTCATGAGGAATTCCTTCAAAGTATCATACCACGCCCGAGGGGCCTACTTGAGGCCATAGAGGGCCTTATTGAGTCTGAAGACTTTGTCAGGATGCTTTGGGTCTTCAAAACCTGGGGGTTGAGAAACATATACTTCTTCATCAAGCTTACCATTGAGGAATGCACTTTTCACATCCATTTGATATAAGATGATATCATGATGGTTAGCATAAGCAAGCAATATGCAAATAGCCTCAAGTCTAGCAACAGGTGCAAAAGTTTCATCGAAATCAATTCCTTCAACCTGTGTGTAGCCTTGAGCTACAAGTCGTGCCTTATTCCTCACCACAAGGCCATTTTCATCTTGCTTGTTACGGTAGATCCATTTGGTGCCGATGATATTGTGCTTGCGAGGGTCTGGTCGCTTGACAAGTTCCCAGACATTGTTGAGCTCGAACTGATGTAATTCCACTTGCATAGCTTGAATCCACCCAGGCTCCAGAAATGCCTCATCTACCTTAGTGGGCTCTGTGATAGAGACGAAAGAAAAGTGCCCACAAAAGTTAGACAAATGTGAAGCTTTTGAGCGTGTGAGAGGACTTGGTGCATTGATGTCGCTGATGATTTTCTCAATCTGCACTTCATTTGCGACGCGAGGATGAGCGGGTTGACGACGAGGAATTTGCTCAACATTTTGTTCAGAGCCATTTTCTTCAAGTGCACCAGCATGATGTTCTTCATGATCTGGAATGACTTCTTCAGCAGATTCTTCGGTAGGAATGACATCCTCAGTAGCCTTAAACTTGATGGTTTCCTCAGGTGACTTTTCATCTAGCACAGGAGGTAGGTGCTCTCTTTGCGAGCCATTAGTTTCATCGAACCGCACATCTACAGTTTCAACAACCTTGTGGTGAAAGGAGTTGAAGACTCTGTAGGTGTGCGAGTCCTTTCCGTAACCAAGCATAAAACCTTCATGTGCTTTCGGTGCAAATTTAGAATTATGATGAGGATCTCTAATCCAACATTTAGCACCGAAGACTTTGAAATAACTCACATTGGGTTTCTTGTCAGTGAGGAGTTCATATG
The DNA here is from genome assembly GCF_018294505.1 of Triticum aestivum. NCBI lineage: Eukaryota > Viridiplantae > Streptophyta > Magnoliopsida > Poales > Poaceae > Triticum > Triticum aestivum. The sequence continues at coordinate 73,298,226 of NC_057805.1, forward strand.
CGGTCTTTTTGAAGAATTTGTGAAGATATACCCTATTGATGATGTGGCACGCAGTATCAATTGCCTCAGTCCAGAAGTGATGAGGCGTCTTATATTCATCAAGCATAGTGCGGGCCATCTCAACAAGAGTCATGTTCTTGCGCTCCACGATGCCATTCTGCTGAGGAGTATAAGGAGCAGATAAATCATGAGTAATACCAAGTTCATCAAGATAGTCATCAAGACCAGTATTCTTGAACTCAATTCCATTGTCACTTCTGATGTGCTTGATCTTCACACCAAAGTTGGTTGAAGCCCTCGAGGAAAATCATTTGAAGACTTCTGACACTTCACGTTTGTAAGTGATGATATGCACCCATGTGTAACGAGAATAATCATCAACAATAACAAAGCCATATAGAGATGCTTCATTGGTGAATGAGGAATAATGATTGGGGCCAAAGAGATCCATGTGAAGCAATTCAAATGGACAAGTGGTAGTCATGATAGTCTTTGAGGGATGCTTGGCCTTGGTCATCTTTCCAGCTTCACAGGCTCCGCACAGGTGATCCTTGAGGAATTTGACATTCTCAATGCCAATGACATGATTTTTCTTCGCGAGCATGTGCAAGTTCCTCATGCCTGCATGACCAAGTTGTCGATGCCATAGCCAGCCTTCTGAAGCTTTTGCAAGTAGACATATGGCAGGCTGTGGTCCTGTAGAGAAATCAACAATATACAGATCTCCTCTCCTAAAGCCTTCAAAGACTTTGGAATGGTCAGCTTCCATGATCACAACACAATGATACTTGCCAAAGATAACAACCATATCAAGATCACAAAGCATTGAGACTGACATGAGGTTGAATCCTAAGGACTCGACAAGCATGACTTTGTCCATGTGTCGATCCTTCGAGATCGCAACCTTACCTAGACCCAATACCTTGCTTTTGCCTTTGTCAGCATAGGTGATATGCTTTAGATGCGATGGAGATAAAGCATTGTCCATCAATAAGTTCTTGTCACCAGTCATGTGATTTGTACATCCACTATCGAGGACCCACTCAGTGGCTTTCGGTTGATCATCCTGCAGATGAATTAGTGTAACTTACGAACTCATATACTTCATCAGTGAAGAATATGACATCAAATTCATCAGATCAACTTCATCAAGCAATAGAACAGATATAGCAGTATGAGGACGTGAGAAATGGAAAAACATTTCTTCATGATTAGCTTGCGTCCTTTCAAGCATATTCAGGTCTCCAGCAAATTCTTCAGATGTTTAAGTTTGTCTGGAGACCTGACCCTGCATAAGAGACTAGTTCTTTTTCTTCACCACCCACATCTAGAGGGGTGGCAAAGAGTTCATCATTCTGCGAGCTCCATAAGAGAAAGGTGGCATAGAAGCCAGTCCACTTCGTTTCACATAAGAGGAGTTAGGGTAAGCATATGAATAAGCAGAGAAATTCTTCGAGGACTTATGAGCATAATGGTTTGAAGAATAATGCACATATTCATAGCTCTTAGATCTTCCCTGCGAAACAGAAGTGTTAGCACGATGATGTTCATATGAGGACTTTGATCCATTTGAGGAATTTGATCCATATGAGGACTTGGATCCATATGAAGAATTGGGTCCATATGAAGAATGTGATCTGGGGTTCCTATTCTTCACAGGTGGTGTCATGATGACATTCACCTGAAGACTTTCAAGGCACCTTTTGGGAACCCAGATTTTCTTCATAGGGGGGCTGTTCCCGCAGTTAGTGCGAACATATCTAGCAAATACTTCACCATTCTAATTTTTGAACAGCTTATAGTTGGAGTCAAATGACTCATCAGAAGAATATGAAGATTCACATGTAAAGCCAGATAAAGTAGATGGATCTACTAGAGGTCCCTTCAGCAACCCATGAGGTTTTGGGATACTATTCAGGTTTCCAGTAGGTCCCATCAGCATTAAGTTTCCTCTCAAAGGCAATACCCTCTTTCCTAGGGTTCCTGTTGAGGATATGCTTTTTAAGCACATCACAAAGAGCCCGATGCCCTTTGAGGCTTTTGTACATGCCTGTCATATACAATTCCTTCGGCCCTGCATTGTCAGTGATACTAGCAGCATCCTCAGATGAGGAATTAGTGATAGCAGAGACAGTTGAAGAATTTGCAGCAATAGAAGCATTTGAACTTTCAGGTGAAGAATTAGCAGATTCACGTTCAATGCACTTCAAACATGGTGGAATGAATTCTTCCTGAGCAGCACTGATCTGCTGAGCAAGCAATGAATCACGTTCCTTATGAAGATCTTCATAACTCTCCCTTAGCTTCTCAAGATCTTGCTTTCTTTGAAGAAATTCATAAGAAAGCTTCTCATGATCAGATAAGAGAGTGTTATGATGACCCTGAAGGTTATCAAACTTGGACTGAAGTCTCTGAAGATTATCAGTCAAGGTTTGAGTGTGATACATTTCTTCACCCAACAGGTCATCGCTTTTGTCTAGCATATTTTGAACCTTTTCAAAAGCCTTTTGTTGTTTCACAGCAATCTTAGCAAGTTTAGAGTAGCTAGGCTTGAGGTTTTCATCTGATTCATCCTCACTTGATTCAGAGGAGGGATATTTGAGTACCTTGGCACCCTTTGCCATGAAGCAATAGGTGGGAGCGTAGTCATCATCGCCGTCGTCAGCCTTGTTGGGGAAGCCATTCTCCTCAGAGTTGAAGATGGACTTGCTGACGAATGCAGTAGCGAGGGCTAGGCTCGCCACACCAGATTCTGACTCCTCAGATGCCTCATCTTCCTCATTTTCCTCAGATTCAGCTTCAGAGTCCATTTCCTTGCCAATGAATGCTCAAGCCTTTTTGGAGCCGCTCTTCTTGTGAGATGAAGACTTCGAGGATTTTGATGATGAGGACTTTCAAGATTTCTTCTTCTTTGAGTCATCAGAACTGTAATCCTTGTATTTCTTCTTCTTTGATTCCTTTCCCCACAGAGGACAATCTTGAATGTAGTGACCGGGTTTCTTTTGTGGCAAGTTCTCTTCTTGTAGTCACGGGATGAGGAATCTGATCTTACGTCATCACTTCTTGAGGATTTGCCTTGAGGATTTGCCAAAGCGACCACGCCTTGAGATCTTCTGGAATTTCCTCACGAGCATTGCTAGCTCCTGGCTCAGTTCTTCAGGATGACCAAGTCTGCTGCCAGAATCCTCACCTTCAGATTCAGATACTGCCTTGGCCTTCAGAGCGCGTGATCTGCCATAGCGGTCCATAGAGATCCCTCTTCTTAGCAAGTTGGAACTCATGAGTGTTCAGCCTCTTGAGGATATCAGGGGGATCAAGTGACTTGTAGTCTCCACGTTCTTGTATCATCAGTGCAAGGGTGTCAAATGAGGAATCAAGCGATCTCAGCAATTTCTTCACCAGTTCATGGTCGGTGATGTCAGCGGCACCAAGCGCTTGAAGCTCATTTGAGATGTCAGTGAGGCGATCGAAGGTTTGCTGAACATTTTCATTGTCGAGTCTTCTGAAGTGGTTGAAGAGATTGCGAAGAACATCAACTCGAGAGTCGCGTTGTGTGGAGACTCCTTCATTAACCTTGGACAACGTATCCCAGATAAGCTTAGCTGTCTCCAAAGCACTCACTCTGCCATACTATCCTTTGCTCATATGGCCACATATGATGTTCTTCGCTTGTGAATCGAGTTGCTTGAATATCTTCACGTCAGTGGCGCTCACAGAAGGTGTGACGGAGGGAACTCCATTTTCCACAACGTACCAGAGATTGTTGTCAATTGCCTCAAGATGCTTTCACATCTTATTCTTCCAGTAGGGGTAGTCCGTCCCATCGAAGGTAGGACACCCAGCAGAGATCATGATCATACCTACAGTCGACATAACTAAAACTCCAGGCGGTTAAACCAAAATCACATAGAACAAGGGAGTACCTTGCTTTGATACCAATTGAAAGTGTGTTAAGTCGACTAGAGGGGGGTGAATAGGCGATTTTTACAAATTTGTCACTGAGGAATTTCAGGGTGAGGAAATTCCTAAGTCACGAATGACTAGCAGCGGAATAAGTACTCAGATGCAAGCATAACAGAACAGAAGCACGGTCATCATGATGAGATGAAAACAAGCACAGAGTGCAGAAAGCATAAACACAGGATAAGCAGGCTGAAGATAAACAGACTGAAGAAATTGAACTGAGGAAATAGAGAAAGTCTTCAGTCAAAGTCTTTGAATAGTGACAATCAAGAACAACAACACAGTAATGAGGAAATGAAAGGGTTGAGGAAATAGAACCAGTTAGCTCGGTGAAGAGAATGATTTGGTAGACCAGTTCCAACTGCTGTGATAGTCGTACGTCTGGTTGGAGTGGCTAGGTATTTACACCTGAGGACACACAGTCCTGGACACACAGTCCTCACCGTATTCTCCTTGAGCTAAGGTCACACAGACCTCGCCCAATCACTCGTGGTGAGTCTTCAGGTGACTTCCAAACCTTCACAAACTCGGTCACTCGGCGATCCACAGTTTCCTCTTGAATGCTCTAGACCATGATGCCTAACCATCTGGAAGATGCACAGTCTTCAAAGGTAACAAGCGTCGGGTCCACACAGGAACAATCTCTTAGTGATGCTCAATCACTTTGGGTTTGGCTTTTCCTCTCTTGATGATTTTCGCTCAAAGTCCTCGGAGGATGGGATGCTCTCAATGACAAGTGTCAGTTTCTCTCGGAGCAGCCAACCAGCTAGTTGTTGTAGGGGCGGCTATTTATAGCCTAGGGAGCAGCCCGACATGATAAGCCATAAATGCCCTTCAATGATATGACCGTTAGGTGGATAGATATTTTGGGACAGCTGGCGCATAGCACAACAACGACCGGAAATTTGACTATCAAATTCCTTAGGGCTATCATGTTCCTCATTTGTAGGCAATCCGCACTAGCGAATTCCTAACTCCTCAGCCAGAACAAATTCCTCAGAGACCAGAAGATCTTCGTCTCTGTCACTGAAGAAATTGACTGAACTGTATGAGATTTCCAATGGCTTCACTCGAAAGGATTGGTAGGTGTAGGATTTTGAGATGAGCATCACTTGGAAACTTTTCCTTAGTTTTTCCTCGACCCCCTTTAACAGTACGGTGTTTCCTATGACTCAATAAAGAGAAAAATGAAACTACGTCACACCAATTTCTTCACTTTCAAAGTCTTCAGAAAGCCAAAGTCTTCAGTTGAAGACATTCATTTTTAGGGGTCGACTTTCTCTGTAAATATCAAACTCCTCATAGACTTATAGACCTGTGTACACTCACAAACACATTAGTCCCTTAACCTATAAGTCTTCAATACACCAAAATCACTAAGTGACACTAGATGCACTTACAGGTCCCCATTGTATTATGTGCCAAATTTTGACCTTAAATTTAACTAACAAAATGTTAATGCATGTCATAAAAATAATATCGCCGGAAACTATGTTCAAATACGAATCCAACTATATAAATTTTGGTGACATGCATTAATATTTGTTAGTTAAATCTCTAGTCAAAATTTGGCACAAAATACAAAGGGGACCAATAAACCAGGACAGAGGTAGTATTCTTCAATCTTGTTACTCTTACTGTCACTATATCATTACTGCTACCATATTACTTTTTGGAATATCCCCTTTCTCCCTCCCGGGTCGCCCCTGCACGGCGACCGGGGGGGTCCTGAGCCCGTCGCCGCCAGCCCTCCCCTACCCCTCTCCGCCACCCCCCGCTGCTGAGGGAGTCCTGGATTAGGGGGTCCTCGAGTGTCCGGCCTATGTGACGTGGGCCGGACTGATGGGCCGTGAAGATACAAGACAGAAGACTCTCTCCCGTGTCTGGATAGGACTCTCCTTTGCGTGGATGGCAAGCTTGGCGTTTGAATATAAAGATTCCTTTCTCTGTAACCGACTTTGTACAACCCTAGTCCCCTCTGGTGTCTATATAAACTGGGGGGTTTAGTCCATAGGGGCAATCACAATCATATAGGCTAGACTTCTAGGGTTTAGTCATTACGATCTCGTGGTAGATCAACTCTTGTAACCCTCATATTCATCAAGATCAATCAAGCAGGAAGTAGGGTATTACCTCCATCAAGAGGGCCCGAACCTGGGTAAACATCGTGTCCCCCGTCTCCTGTTACCATCGACCCTAGACGCACAGTTCTGGACCCCCTACCCGAGATCTGCCGGTTTTGACACCGACATTGGTGCTTTCATTGAGAGTTCCACTATGACATCGAAAATAGGATCGATGGCTTGCCTTGTCATCAAGGACAGCATCACCTCCGGAGGAGCCCTGGCCTCAGGCCAAACCCTCCAGTTAGGGGACTTTACCATGATCGCCCGTTCGGCTGTTAAGCTGACAGTGACCTCTCAGGTCATCGAAAATCGCCTCCGTGTTGACTCCGAATACTCCAAACGGATGGATCCGGTGGAGTTGTCGTCTTTAAACGAACTCCTGGATCGCATCGCCGCTATGGGGCTCGCTACAGACTATGATCAGATTGGGCTTAAACCCGATCAGAGAGAAATTAAATCTCTGCCGATCACCCATCAGATAGCGGTCGTAGAGGAGCAAAACAACGACTCTTCCCTTATGTTGAAGACGAACTATGTTTGGATATCCGAGCTCGAACAGCCGGATACCTGTCTGCGGAACGACACTCCTAGCCCTCCGAACCTAGAGTCGGACATTGGGCCCAAAAAATCAGTTGACATCCCGGAGCCCGAACTATCAAGCTCGGAAATTCTTCAAACTCCAGACTCCAAACTGGGTCAGGGTTCGGATTTAAAGCCACCCACCCACCACAAGCAATATTCGCCAAGTAATTCCGGTCATCCGAATATATGCGAACTCACGTGCATACGACAGTAGTCTCAGGAAACAGTCCATCACTTTTGGGCCAGGTTCCTCCTTGTCAAAGACAAGATTAAAGATTGCCGCGACGAGGACGCGATTTCAGTATTCTGCAATAATTGCACGGATGAAGGAATCCTCAACACCATCAACCGCCGTCGCGTATTACACTTCGCCGACTTGGCAACTATAGTACAGAAGTACTGCGCAATGGAAAGCGCCTGGAAAACTCAGACAGCTCACTGGGAACCCTCGGTTTCCGCTCACCCCCCTGGCGAGCAAAAAGGATGCACCCTCGCGGGGCACCCGACCACATAGTGAAGAAAACTAAGCCCACTACGGCACGCAGTACCGTTCTGGAGGGATGGCTCGATAGGCCATGCAAAATACATACGACACCGGATACCGTACCAACCCACAGCCTTAGAGCATGTTGGATACTCCGGCAAGTGGCCAAGAGCAGCGAGGATATCCTCACCAAAGAGCAACACCCCCCGGAGGGCGACGACCTCAGAGTACTGACGATCTTCGAGACTTTCTCTTCAAACAATCGGTGCAAGAGAGCACTCCGCGACATCGCCGAAGTCTGCCAAATCGCAGCAATAAACCCCTGGAACGACACAGCCATAACTTTCAATGCCAGTGATGCACCAAGACTTCGGACAGTCCGGGCACCAGCCGCCTTGGTCCTCAATCCAATTGTGGAAGGCTTTCGGCTCACTAAAGTTCTCACGGACGGCGGCAGTGGGCTAAACCTCATTTACGAGGACACACTCAATAAAATGGAAATAGACAGGAGCCCGCCTGCGCGACTTTCAGTTCCCCTTCCAGTTGATCTGCTAATCCTGTCATCAGAAACGCAAACAGTATTAACATTACTGGTATATGATTACATTTTTCTGGATGGAAGGGAATATTACCAGGCGTTGCCTTCTTGGATTTCTCCAGTTCGGTGGTAACCGCAGCTAGCCGGGTCTGACACTTTTCCAGATCTTGGGACAACAGGCTGTTCCTCTCCGTGAGTGCCTGATTATACGATGATCCTTAAATCAGTTGTACCAACTGCTTCAATTCTCGGGGACTACTGGTATATGATTACCAAATCTGTACTTACCCGCATATCTTTTAAATGCTGGTCCATGGCTCTGGCGAGCCCATCCGAGCAGCTCGGATGTATGCATCGGCCGAGCTGAAGGCATTGAATGCCTCTTTTGAAAAGCCGGGGTCACGAAGAGCGGCCTTCCGGCACCGATGATTCATGGCACTCTCTACTTCAGAATTCGTGACAGACATATCATACGAATCCTCTGCGAAAGGACAATCCGGCGTCACTCCCGTGTCAGCCTCCGTCCTTAAGGCAGGACCTGGAACCTGACTGGTGGAGGCACGACCGGCAAGATCCCCGGACATAGTCCGGCAAACGCTCTTCCTGATAAGACGCAGTGGACAATTCACAGTTCGATGTGACAGCCAAGGGGCGTATTTAAAAAGCTATACCTCTTTGATGAAGGCTCAGCCGTGTTTTCATTTGCCTTCCTCTTCGAAGGCTTGCCCGTCACGGGCGTTGCTCTCTTATGAGTCGCCTCCGGTGCAGCATGGCTCGCCGAACGCCTCCCCTTTGGAGCACGAGACAGTACAGTGGGTGAGGCAGAATGAGGAAGCTCTTTCGGAGGAGGTGTCTCCTGATTACTTACATGTGAGGTAGGAAGGAGGCCGGGATAGTCGGCTATGATGGCCACTTCTGTGCCGTCGTAGCTCGCCTGGTAAAATACTCCCTCCTCAAGCTCTACAAATATGTCCGAATCCTGTTCGAATCCGGGGTCAAGGTCCCGGTTATGGTTCTCCGGCCGTGGAGCTGGGCTATAGGTCCCCTCAATGGCCTTTCACCATTCCTGTTACAAATGGACAGGTTAGTGTCAATCAAAATTGACTCAGGGGAGGATTGAGTAAAGTGGTGGGACTAAAACTCACCCAGTTAGGAGGATTGTACATGGAAAATCCATATTGGCGTTTAAGGCGAGAGAACTCCTCTTTCTCCCCTTTGTACAGTTCAGCCAATATTTTTGCCAAAGCGGCGGGTGTGTCCGGACCCTTCCGTCCGCAGCGTGAGGCGTCGTCTTCCCCATTATAGTGCCACATAGGGAGCCCCCCCCCACTATGATAGTCGCCATAACCTCAATTATTGATAATCCGGACTGGGCGAGTGTCCTTATCTTTCCCATTAATTGACGGACTTCCGCGCTATCTTCCTCCTCGAGACTCTGAGGGCGCCAGTTGTGGCGTTTCTTCAATGGAGCACTGGAAAATTCGGGAAAACCCATGCGGATTGGGTCGGGGAGAGCGACGTCCTCAATATAGAACCACTCTGAGGGCCACTCTTCGGATGCCTTCTTCGGTGTGCCGGATAAGTATCCGGTCTCGGCTATGCGCCATACTTCAGCGCCGCCCACCTTGAATACCGATCCCTCTTGGGTGCGAGGGGCGAGGCAGAATTGCTTTCTCCATAAATCAAAATGGGCCTCACAGCCCAGGAATAGCTCACAAAGAGCAACAAATCCCGCGATATGTAGGATTGAGGCCGGTGTGAGGTTGTGCAGCTGGAGGCCATAATACTCCAGGAGTCCTCGGAGGAAGGGGTGGTGGAAACCCACAACAAGTAGGAAACGAAGCACACCCATTCCCCCTGGTTGGATTGGGGAAATTTTCTGCCAGGGCTTCGCCAGAGAAGGAGGTCAATCCTGCCCGAATAGGGACTAGATCCGCGGGGGGGAAGGAATCCCTGTGTTTGAAGCTTGACCAACTAATCGTGGGATACTGAGCATCTCTCCTAGTCGCCTTTTTTAGAGCCGTGGGGGCGGGAGGAAGAGCTGGGAATGCTAGCCATGTTGGAATGGTTTCTCCTTGCAAGCTCTAAGGATTTTCCGCTGGATGTGGAATGGGATCTGAGATCCAATCTCTTTAAATAGATGCCTTTCTTGCATGGCCGGGGTGTTATGTGCAAAAAATACCCTGACCTCTCGTATTCGCTCGACACGTGGAAGCAGAAGCAATGGAGGCACAGAAGCCAAAGGGCATGACATTAAATCACAAGCCGAATACAGCTCTCTAAGTCAGGTGCTTTGAAGTAATCAGAGGAGGAACCCGACTTGCAATGCCGAAGACAATCTGCGCGCCGGATACATCGTCATTGAAGCCTGGTTCGGGGGCTACTGAGGGAGTCCTGGATTAGGGGGTCCTGGGGCGTCCGGCCTATTTGACGTGGGCCGGACTGATGGGCCGGACTGATGGGCCGTGAAAATACAAGACAGAAGACTCTCTCCCGTGTCTGGATAGGACTCTCCTTTGCGTGGATGGCAAGCTTGGCGTTCGGATATAAAGATTCCTTTCTCTGTAACCGACTTTGTACAACCCTAGTCCCCTCTGGTGTCTATATAAATCGGAGGGTTTAGTCCATAGGGGCAATCACAATCATACGGGCTAGACTTCTAGGGTTTAGTCATTATGATCTCGTGGTAGATCAACTCTTGTAACCCTCATATTCGTCAAGATCAATCAAGCAGGAAGTAGGGTATTACCTCCATCGAGAGGGCCCGAACCTGGGTAAACATCGTGTCCCCCGTCTCCTGTTACCATCGACCCTAGACGCACAGTTTGGGACCCCCTACCCGAGATCCGCCGGTTTTGACACCGACAGCCGCTGCCCCAGGGCTCGGTCGGGCAAAGCCTGACCGAAGCCGGCGGCAATGGGGCCTCCTCCTTCCCACGACTTCGGAGGTTGGCGCGACATGACCTCCCTGTCCTGGGCGTGGCATGGTCGTTGGGTGCCGCACCGTGACGGCACGCGGGGCCCCTGGTGGCCTCTGGTGCTTTGGATGGGCTTCAGACGACGGTGGTGGTGACGGGACGCACGATGGTGGGTGTGGTGGCGGGGATGGCGCGCCAGATCTGCGCAGCGGCCGCTGCTCGTGGTGAGGGCCGAGGACGGCGCTGCTGGTAGTGTGTGCCTGGCCACGTGATGCGGAGCATCCCAAGGTCATCCCCATGGACCTACCTACATCTCCCATGACGCCACTTGGACCAATGACAAGAGCTCGAGCAAAGGTTATCAAAGATAAGGTGAACTCGCTCATCTTCTAACTTCCACTTTCTACATATGAGACATGGCTACTACCTCAAGCGGAGACCCTATGCGTGATCAGGTACTTGGAGGAAGGCCATGGAGCAGCTACACCCAACGGACAAGACGACAAGGACACCAAGTACAAGGACCAAGAGAAGGAGCTGCTTGAAACTCCCAGCCACCGGACGACCGACGGCTCTCGGGCATCCGATGCCTGGAGGATCCAACTGGTCGGCCAAGTCCCAGCCTGCGCACGCTCCAGCGACCGGACGACCGACGCCGATCGGACGTCCGACACCTCCCAGCGCCCGAACAGCCAAGCACCACCGGACGGCCGACACCACCATCACCAAGCCAAACCATCGGAAGTATGGAAGCCTCCAGACGACCGATGCACCGGACGACCGACCGCGACTGGAAGTCTGACAAAGCCCCAACAGAGCCAAAGCATCGGACGACCGACCCTTCCCGGACGTCCGATCCCCCGCGAGCCTCCGGACGACCGATGACGGTCGGACGTCCGACGCCTGTATGCCGACCGTGTGTTGGGCCGAAGCCCACTTATCCTTTCGTGACACTAGACTATAAATACACCTCCTCCTCCCTCTTTCTAGGGTTAGCAATGTGATAGCTCATTTGAGAGATAGAGCTTTGCTCATCCACTTGGTTACTTCTCCATTGTAGTTCACGACCTCTTCGGAGAAGATCCCCCAAGCGGATTCAAGACCCCTCACGGGAAGACCCCCTCAAGGCCTCCTCACGGAGATGAACTAGTTACCTCTTGTATCGTCCTTTGTTGGATTTGGATCGTGTATCTCTTTGTGTTTCGAGGATCTAGCACATGTGTAATCGAATCTTGTTGGTTTGAGTGATTCCTCTCGTGTTTCCCCTCGTGTTCTTCATAGGACCCCCTCCATTTCGTGAAAGATCGGGCATCTAGGGTTCTACCATCATCTTGGTATCATGAGCCACGTTGATCATGACCCCCATTTTCTAGCTTGATTTTGTTGATTTCATCCCCAATTTCAAAAATCCCCACCAAAAATAGCCCCAAATTTTTTTGTGATTTGTTGGTGTGATGAAGTTTTATTGGATTTGATCGATGGATTTGCTTTGCCACGAGTGGATCTAGTTTTTCCCCACCATTTCCATCCACAAAATCGCTCGAATTTGACCAATTTTGCCACATCCACCACGAACCCTAGTAGTTCATCCCGTGCCCGAAATCGACCAGGCACCGGACGTCCGACCGTCTCCGGACATCCGACGACTATCGGTCGTCCGACCACCTTCGGACGTCTGACGTTCCCTGACGAAACTGAAAAATTTCATTTCGACCACTACCACCTTTCCACCTCCACTTCCGCATACACACTCCAAAACCGCCATTCACTTTCCGCAACCACCATCGCTTACACGCTCCACACTCCAACACAATTTTGACACATTTTGGTTTTGAGAATTTGAGTTGTGGTTCATCGTTTCCTAGGGTGTTTCGACTAACTAGGAATGGTTCGACGTCGACATCACCGCTGCTCATCTTCACCACAGACTCGTCATCAACAATGAGTAACCCTCGACGGTAACCTCGATGACATCTTTGTCTACTCCTTGCAGTTGCATTGATAACCCCATAGCCCATTTTGCGTAACTTACCCATCGAGACTAGCCTTTGAGTATTGCCGGCAACATTACTTGTGCACATTAGTGATCATAGCTCCCATTGCATACATACCATATCATCTTGGTACATATCTTGATATCATCTCTTGTGTCACAAGTTTGTCATCGCATATACAATTGCTATCTTGGTCCGTGAAGTTTTGCATGAGAAAGAGCTCAAAACAGAAAGAGCCAAACAAGCTTTTAAGCAAAAAGGAAAGATAAGCAAAGAGCTCTTAAGCAAGAACCATAGCATCATACAACATTAAAAAAGTCATATTCTATCATCTTGGATCATATCATAGGAATACCATACAAATAGCATACTTGGGATAGTAGTCGTTGCATTTTTGCTTAGTAGGTTGTGCACAAGTTTCATATCCGCCTATTTTGCAATCGTCCTAGCATGTCTCTAGTGTTGTGCAACAAGAGCATTTTTCGTGGATTCCACATTTTGGCTCATTCCTTGGTCGCACAACCCCACTTATCTATTTGCGCATGTGTTTCCCTGTACCATATCTTGCTATTGGTCTACTTGCTGCATTTGCAAATTTGTGAATCTTTTCCAACATTATTGAGGCTCACTAACAATTGCATCAAATTTTGTGCCACCATCCTAACCGAGCTCCAACATAAGCTTTTACTTGTGTAGGTGTGAGAACCGACAAGAATTGGTACCAATTGTGCTATTTCCTTGTTACACATTTGAGTGATCATTGATCCATCTTCAACATCGGTCAAGGTACATTTGGTATAAGTTCTTCTCTTTCTCCCACTTACATATTTGCTTGGAATGATGGATAGGCCAAGTTCTTCTACCAACCCACTCTTCATCGAGCAAGACGACGACATGACCTCATACATCACCAAGAGCCACCTCTTTGGTGCACAACGCGCTTTGCATCAAGAACAACAAGCATTGAGCGACCGCATCGACCATCCCGCCACCGACTTATGCCTCTCTGAGCAACATACAAGAGACTACTTCGACAACAAGCTCGACGAACAAAAACAAGAGAGCAACACAAGAATGGATGAGATTCGTGCCTTGTTGGTCAACCGCTCTTCTACCACTTCGTCCTACTCAAGACGGAGCCGCTCGAGTCGACACTCCGATGACACCATCTCCGGCTCAAGTACTCCGACATCAAACACTCATCGACGAGCCGCGTGCCAAAACCGTCAAGCAAACCGCAATTCTCTACATGGACCCGATTCTCGAGAGCAACTTCTAGCACAAGAACATCGACATCGCCAAAACCAAAACCAAGCTACCTTGGCGCAAGCATAAGAACGGCAACACCAACGCCAACAAGAGAAAGAGCGAGCGCGCCAACATCAAGAGGAGCAAGACGCCGAGGCGCTCCCACAACAACAACAATGGCGTGAAGCACAAGCACTTGAGGCCCAACGTGCCCTCCACGACTCAAGTTGCGCCATCGCCGACCGCAACCGGCATACTCGTGAGTAAGAAGAAGCACTTCGTGAAGAAGTTCAACCACTACTGCAGGATGCTGCTAACGCGACACTACGATCAGAGACCCTTCAACGAAACTGTGTGTGATGTAATAATCGCAAACGGTGGTGTAAAAGAACCATCAAAAAAGGTGTAAAACGTTTGCGATGGTGGAGCCATCAAACACGGTTCAGATTTTAGTTGCGTGTGCGATCCAAGGCATACGGTTCAGTCCAATGAACTGTTTGCGATGAGGCGGAACAAAAGAAATGGGCAGCCTGATGAAGGCGTGTGTGATATACAACATACGGTTCACTCGGATGAACTGTTTGTGATTAGGCAACACAAAAGAAACGGTCAGCCAGATCAAGGTGTGTGTGATTGAGGGCATACGCTTCAGAAGGATTAACCGTTTGCGATTAAGCAATAGAACAAAAACGGGTCAGCCAGATCAAAGTGCCTGCGATTGATGGCATACACTTCACATGAATGAACTGTTTGTTATTAGCCACAACAAACTGAAACAGTTAGATATATCAACGTGTGTGCGCTAGACGGGCACACACATTCTAATTAAAAGAAGCATGCGTGATGGTAATAACGAGCGCGCATGGTTGTTGGAACAACACGTGTGCTGACATTGCCTATTGCGGTGCACCCTATGGTGCAAACGCCACGTACGCGGCCGAGAAGGCGTACGTGCCCACGTTACGCCTTCCGGGAATAGTGCCGCACTTATAACCGTCAGTAAATTTTGAGCATGCGTCCCATCACAATTTTTTTAAGGAGAACAGGGAGGCCGCGTCCTGTCACATTCCAAATTGCAAACCTGTTCACACCGATCAAAACCTAAACGGTTTCCCACTTAGGAGCGTATTACTACTCGGTTATAAATACTACTACTCCAAGATGACTGCACATTCCTCCTCAACTCCTCATACACAAAAACTAACAAGTCATTCATCATCGTTCCCTTGCGTCTGCCATGGCTAGCGTGAGTTCTGGGCCGAGAGATTGGCACCGGGGAGAGGCGAGCCTGGAAGCAGAAGCACGAGAGATGTCCCGCCTCGCCGCAAAAGTAGCCAACATGTCCCGCCGCGCGGCCGTAGCAGCAGAGAGGTCCCGCCGCGCCGCCGAAGCAGCACGGAGGTCCCGCCACGCTGTCGATCCAGCAGACTGGTCTGGCCGCGCCACGGAAGCAGAAGAGATGTCCCGTCGCACCGCGAATGCAGCAGAGATGTCCTCCCGCGCCGCGGCGGCATGGGAAAATGTCTCTCGGGCAGGCGAGGACTCTTACAGGCGCATGCGTGCCCTCGTCCTTAGGCAGATGGATCAAATCTCCAGCTGGGCGAGGTTGCAGGATGACCTGAAAGCCTCGTTTGAACAGCCAACCGGCGTCATCCGACAACTAAATGAGAGCAATGCGAAGCTCTGGGCCGAGCACGACCTGCTGAGGGCGAAGATCATCGAAAGTGCGGAGCAGCAGGAGCAGACCACTACCTTGTTGGAGAGGACCGGCGTCATCGTCGAGAAACTTATGGACGAGAATGCCATGCTGCGCATCAAGCGCAGAAGGCTGGTGGAGGAATCCGTGAATGCTCTCAAGAAGCATCTTGAGGACAAGAAACAGCTCATCGCTGCTCGCCGCGGAGACTAGTTCCCGCGGCCTGCAGCAACGCATCAAGAAAGTAGAGATCAGCGAGCTAGATCGTTGTCTTCCTTCTTCTTTTGCCCTTGTGTATTTCGGGAGTTGCCGCATGTGGGTTTTTTTTAATTATGTTCCCAAATATGTACGACAATTATTATCCACTGTCATCGTCCTTATATTCATCATGCTTGCTATAAGTCGCAGTCGATGCTATATAGGTCTGCCAGATCTTACATCAAGATCCGTGCAAAACTTTCTTTTCAGATTTTCATTTTTCTTTCTTAAATCTCAGTCCAGTGAGACATATAGCCACGCCGTAGAATAGGTGATCGAGCGCCATTAATGGAGACGTTGGGAGGGAGGTGCGCGGCGGGTAGCGGTCAAAGGGCTCTCCTCCCGATGAGCACGCGCAGGGGACTGATCGCACGCCTCCCATACTCAAATAGCTACCCCGCACGGCACCTCCTAGACAATAAAAAAGGGGATGCGTGGCGGCACATAATTGGTAAGTAGAACGCCCATGTTTCAATAATACTTGTGTTTCCGATTTGTAACGTGACAACACTTGTTCCAAAATGACTTTGTTGATTGTTAATGTGTGCACCTTAGCAAATCGGACAGAAAAGTTACCACAGCATGTTGGTGCCATGTCATGACACCATGCCAAGTTTCATGATTTTCAGGCGTGTTTTGGATTTACAGGAATTAAAAAAACCAAGTTTCTCAATCTTCCCAGCCGAGCCACGACGCCCGGATGTTTGAATTTCATTCCCATCTCTTGCATAGGACCTAGAAATTCACCCAAGGACACACATGTGATTTTTCAAACAACTTTGGTGCACTGGAGCCTGTGCTTGTAGTTCAAATTTGAATTATGCACATTAAATGCGCAGAAACTCAATTAATGTATAAAAAGGCCAAACGAACCCGGAATAATTCCAAAATTTAGCACGGTACTTCTATTTGGTCTAATATGCCTGTGTAAAAAAATTAAGGCGGGAGAAGGCAGTGTACGTATGTCGTTTCGCACACGGAGGTGACACGTTCCCTCTCGGAACCACGAGCCTTCTTGAGGGAAGCTCCGGTTTGCAAGAAGCTTGCACCAAAGCTTGTCCCAATTAGGCCAAAAAAATTACCGCAGCATGTTGGTGCCATGTCATGACACCGTGCCAAGTTTCATGATTTTCAGACGTGTTTTGGATTTACAGGAATTAAAGAACCAAGTTTCTCAATCTTTCCAGCCGAGCCACGACGCCCAGATGTTTTAATTTCATTCCCATTTCTTGCATGGGACCTATAAATTCACCCAAAGACACACATGTGATTTTTCAACAAACTTTGGTGCATTGGAGCATGTGCTTGTAGTTCAAATTTGAATTATGCACATTAAATGCCCAGAAACTCAACTAATGCATAAAAATGCCAAAGGAACCCGGAATAATTCCAAATTTAAACACGACACTCATGTACTAGTTGCATGTTCACTGTACGTAAATGTTCTAGCAATTCAAACACCATCCTTTCCCTCCGTAACACCATTTTGTCTTTCAAAACATAATGAAAACATCAGGTATACCACAAACAGTTTACTAGAAAGAATCGTGTGTGATGCGATATAAAATATCTGGGCGCACCGTCTTGTGTGGCTTACGCAGGAAGCTTCGTCGTCTACAGTCCACCGCCCCCGCTTGAACCACACTTGCGCACCAGTTTCTCGCGGCACCGAGTGAAAAAAATTTGCCACCGCAAAGATATCTATCTCCCCGCCCCCTCCCTCCTACCAAAAGCCACATTTCCACTGTTCCTCCTTGCTTTCCAAGTTCAAACCTTCACTGCTGCTTACTGGTAGCTCAGTCTCCTCGCCGGCGACCCTTCTTCTTGCAGCGCCGCCTCCTCGCCGGCTACCCTTCTTCTTGCAGCGCCACCTCCTCGCCGGCGACCCTTCTTCTTGCAGCGCCGCGTCCTCGCCAGCGACCCTTCTTCTTGCTGCGCGGCCTCAAGCGCAGAAGGCTGGTGGAGGAATCCGTGGATGCTCTCAAGCAGCATCTTAAGGACAAGAAACAGCACATCGCTGCTAGCCGCGGAGACTAGTTCCCGCGGCCTGCAGCAACGCATCAAGAAAGTAGAGATCAACAAGCCAGATCGTTGTCTTCCTTCTTCTTTTGCCCTTATGTATTTCGGGCGTTGCCGCATGTGGCTTTTTTTTAATTATGTTCCCAAATATGTAAGACAATTATTATCCACTGTCATCGTCTTTATATTCATCATGCTTGCTATAATTCGCAATCGATGCTATATAGGTCCATCGGATCTTACATCAAGATCCGTGCAGATTTTCATTTTTCTGTCTTAAATCTCAGTCCAGTGAGACATATAGCCACGCCATAGAATATGTGATCGAGCGCCATTAATGGAGACGTTGGGAGGGAGGTGCGCGGCGGGTAGCGGTCAAAGGGCTCTCCTCCCGATGAGCACGCGCAGGGGTCTGATCGCACGCCTCCCATACTCAAATAGCTACCCCACACGGCACCTCCTAGCCAATAAAAAAAGGGGACGCGTGGTGGCACGTAATTGGTAAGTAGAACGCCCATGTTTCAATAATACTTGTGTTTCCGATTTGTAACGTGACAGCACTTGTTCCAAAATGACTTTGTTGATTGTTAATGTGTGCGCCTTAGCAAATCGGACAGAAAAATTACCACAGCATGTTGGTGCCATGTCATGACACCATGCCAAGTTTCATGATTTTCAGGCGTGTTTTGGATTTACAGGAATTAAAAAAACCAAGTTTCTCAATCTTCCCGGCCGAGCCACGACGCCCAGATGTTTGAATTTCATTCCCATCTCTTGCATAGGACCTAGAAATTCACCCAAGGACACACATGTGATTTTTCAAACAACTTTGGTGCACTGGAGCCTGTGCTTGTAGTTCAAATTTGAATTATGCACATTAAATGCGCAGAAACTCAATTAATGTATAAAAAGGCCAAACGAACCCGGAATAATTCCAAAATTTAGCACGATACTTCTATTTGGTCTAATCTGCCTGTGTAAAAAAATTAAGGCGGGAGAAGGCAGTGTACGTATGTCGTTTCGCACACGGAGGTGACACGTTCCCTCTCGGAACCATGAGCCTTCTTGAGGGAAGCTCCGGTTTGCAAGAAGCTTACACCAAATCTTGTCCCAATTCGGCCAAAAATATTACCGCAGTATGTTGGTGGCATGTCATGACACCGTGCCAAGTTTCATGATTTTCAGGCGTCTTTTGGATTTACGGGAATTAAAAAACCAAGTTTCTTAATCTTTCCGGCCGAGCCACGACGCTGAGATGTTTGAATTTCATTCTCATCTCTTGCATGGGACCTAGAAATTCACCCAAGGACACACATGTGATTTTTCAACTTTGGTGCACTAGAGCATGTGCTTGTAGTTCAAATTTGAATTATGCACATTAACTGCGCAGAAACTCAATTAATGTATAAAAAGGCCAAATGAACCCGGAGTAATTCCAAAATTTAGCACGATACTTCTATTTGGTCTAATCTGCCAGTGTACAAAAATTAAGGCGGGAGAAGGCAGTGTACGTATGTCGTTTCGCACACGGAGGTGACACGTTCCCTCTCGGAACCACGAGCCTTCTTGAGGGAAGCTCCGGTTTGCAAGAAGCTTGCACCAAAGCTTGTCCCAATTAGGCCAAAAAAATTACCGCAGCATGTTGGTGCCATGTCATGACACCGTGCCAAGTTTCATGATTTTCAGACGTGTTTTGGATTTACAGGAATTAAAGAACCAAGTTTCTCAATCTTTCCAGCCGAGCCACGACGCCCAGATGTTTTAATTTCATTCCCATTTCTTGCATGGGACCTATAAATTCACCCAAAGACACACATGTGATTTTTCAACAAACTTTGGTGCATTGGAGCATGTGCTTGTAGTTCAAATTTGAATTATGCACATTAAATGTCCAGAAACTCAATTAATGCATAAAATGCCAAACGAACCCGGAATAATTCCATATTTAAACATGACACTCATGTACTAGTTGCATGTTCACTGTACGTAAATGTTCTAGCAATTCAAACACCATCATTTCCCTCCGTAACACCATTTTGTCTTTCAAAACATAATGCAAACATCATGTATACCACAAACAGTTTACTAGAAAGAATCGTGTGGAATGCGATATAAAATATCTGGGCGCACCATCTTGTCTAGCTTACGCAGGAAGCTTCGTCGTCTACAGTCCACCGCCCCCGCTTGAACCACACTTGCGCGCCAGTTTCTCGCGGCACCAAGCGAATTTTTTTGCCACCGCGGAAATATCTATCTCCCCGCCCCCTCCCAATAGCCACATTTCCACTGTTCCTCCTTGCTTTCCAAGTTCAAACCTTCACTGTTGCTTACTGGCAGCTCAGTCTCCTCGCCGGCGACCCTTTTTCTTGCAGCGCCGCCTCCTCGTCGGCTACCCTTCTTCTTGCAACGCCACCTCCTCGCCGGCGACCCTTCTTCTTGCAGCGCCGCCTCCTCGCTGGCGACCCTTTTTCTTGTTGCACGGCCTCCTCGCCACCGACCCTTCTTCTTGCTGCGCGGCCTCGTCGGTATGGTCAGGTAATCCACACCCCACCCACACCATCCTCCTCCTTTTCCCGTCCCACATGCCCCGACCGACGGAGCGACACCTTCCACCGAAATCACTGCCCCCTCCTCCAATTAAGCGCCGCCCACAGCCATTTTGCACGCAGTATAACGTGGAGCTCAGTAGCATGCGGCCGCACGCGCGAACGAGGTCACTATGGCTGCCATGCGTGTCGACCGCCAGATCATGGAGGAGCACCTCGTCTTCGAGGCCACCATCGACACCGCCACACGGTTGTCTACTTTAAAATACAGTTCGTGATGTTTTCTCGAGGCCACCGCCAGTGCCTTCTAGTGATTTGTCCTCTGTAATGTTAATATGCAATCTGATGTTCAGTTAACAGTTTGGTCCTCTGAAATGTAATCTTCAGTTAACACTTTGGTCCAACAATTGCTACATTTCGTAGTACTGTTCTCAAGCATTCTTTGTTTTGTTAACTATCTTATCTTCTAGTACATGTTTCTATTCTGCAATGTCGTGCTCTGTTAACTATTTTGGTTCATTTGGCCTGCTATCCATTTAACTGTTTGGTTCAGTTCTGCAATTTGATTTTCATTTGCTGTGGGTACAATTTTGTATTGTTATGCATGTGACACCAATCGAATTTGGCTGTACTAATACATATTCTACTGATAGTATGGCAACTCTCAGTTAACCTGATCAAGATCTTCCATATGTGTGTTGCAGGGAAACAATGGGAGATACTGTGGTTTACCATCGAGGTTTGTTCAAGCAGGGTCCTTTGGCTAATAGCACATTACTGTGCAGTTGCAGGAATCATTCTAATATTTAGGTTTCTTACAATTTGGTCTTGCACATGTAGGTCCTGCTGTCAGAGGTTTAGACCCACTATTCGACCCATTTTGCATATGGGGAAATGAGATGTCCATGAATATCAGTCAAGTCAAGAAACTCAGAAAGATTGTTAGGATGAAGAAACTTGCGACGAATAACAGCAAGATCTTTGTTTGCACAATGAAGAAGACATCAGTCAACTATAGGATGGTACCAACTCTTTTACCTACCCCTTGCGCCATTTCAAAATTTACAACAACGATTTATGCATAGCTTTGTTTTCAGTACTTTTCAAAGCAATTCACCGATGATTACTGATACGTCTCCGTCGTATCTATAATTTTTGATTGTTCCATGCCAATATTATGCAACTTTCATATACTTTTGGCAACTTTTTATATTATTTTTGGGACTAACATATTGATCCAGTGCCCAGTGCCAGTTCCTGTTTGTTGCATGTTTTATGTTTCGCAGAAAACCCATATCAAATGGAGTCCAAACGGGATAAAAACGGACGGAGAATATTTTTGGAATATTTGGAAAATATGGGAACAAAAATCAACGCGAGACGGAGCCCGAGGTGGCCACGAGGCAGGGGGCGCGCCCCTGACCCTCGTGGGCCCCCCGTAAGGCGGTTGCTGCTCTTCTTTGGCCGCAAGAAAGCTAATTTTCAGAGAAAAATCTGGGCGAAGGTTTCAATCCAATCGGAGTTACGGATCTCCAGATATATAAGAAACGGCGAAAGGGCAGAATACCAGAACACAGAAAGAGAGAGAGACAGAGAGACAGATCCAATCTCGGAGGGGCTCTCGCCCCTCCCATGCCATGGAGGCCAAGGACCAGAGGGGAAACCCTTCTCCCATCTAGGGAGGAGGTCAAGGAAGAAGAAGAATAAGGGGGCCCCTCTCCCCCTCTCTTCCGGTGGCGCCGGAACGCTGCCGTGGCCATCATCATCATCACCGCGATCTTCACCAACACCTCCATCATCTTCACCAACATCTCCATCACCTTCCCCCATCTATCTACAACGGTCCACTCTATCTCAACCCGCTGTACCCTCCACTTGAACATGGTGCTTTATGCTTCATATTATTATCCAATGATGTCTTGCCATCCTATGATGTCTGAGTAGATTTTCGTTGTCCTATCGGTGGTTGATGAATTGCTATGATTGGTTTAATTTTCTTGTGGTTATGTTGCTGTCATTTGGTGCCCATCATATGAGCGCGCGTGTGGGTCACACCATAGGTTAGTTGTATGTTGATAGGACTATGTATTGGAGGGCAAGAGTGAAAGAAGCTTCTACCTAGCATAGAAATTGATGCATACAGGATTGAAGGGGGACCAATATAACTTAATGCTATGGTTGGGTTTTACCTTAATGAATGTTAGTAGTTGCGGATTCTTGCTAATAGTTCCAATCATAAGTGCATAGAATTCCAAGTCAGGGATGACATGCTAGCAGTGGCCTCTCCCACATAAAACTTGCTATCGGTCTAGTAAAGTAGTCAATTGCTTAGGGACAATTTTGAAACTCCTACCACCACTTTTCCACACTCGCTATATTTACTTTATTGCTTGTTTACCTAAACAGCCCCTAGTTTTTATTTACGTGCTCTTTATATTCTTGCAAACCTATCCAAAAACACCTACAAAGTACTTCTAGTTTCATACGTGTTCTAGGTAAAGCGAACGTTAAGCGTGCGTAGAGTTGTATCGGTGGTCGATAGAACTTGAGGGAATATTTGTTCTACCTTTAGCTCCTCATTGGGTTCGACACTCTTACTTATCGAAAGAGGCTACAATTGATCCCCTATACTTGTGGGTAATCAAGATCTTTTTCTGGCGCCGTTGCCGGGGAGCCATAGCGTGGGGTGAATATTCTCATGTGTGCTTGTTTGCTTTATCACTAAGTAAGTTTTATTTGTTGTTCTTAGTTGTTTTCTATCTTTAATTATGGGTAGGAAACGCAAAATACCAAAAAAATTAGTTGTACCTGCTGAACCAATGGTTGAAGAACCACTCAAAATCTATTACACTCCTAAAGCTTTTTACTTGGATCATCTTCGATCCCTTTGTGCTCGTGCTGAAACCCCAACTAGCTTAGTTTAGGGCAAATCTTTAGATGAGCATGCTTGTTATGTGCGACGCCGCTTATCTCAAAAAGGGAAACTTTTACAGCATCAAATTAATACTATGCAATGCTATGCTTGGAATTTATGTGAAATATATGATTTTACTTGTTATTCTAACGACCCTAAGAAACACCTTCCCTACCAATGTGAGTTTAGTGATAATGGAATCGTATCTTCGTATGCTAAGGGTGTTTATAATTACTATGATGTTCAACAAATTGAAGAATTTGTTGCTTCTAAGGGTGCTTATGAAATTGCTTCTTTGATTGAAAAGTATGATGCTACTCTTTACAAATCTGAAAATTTTGCCATACTTGAATATTGTTATGATAATTATGCTTCTAATGCCTATGTTAAACCTTATATTGAGGACTCCCCTACTGTCCAAGAAGAGACTAATATTTCGCAGGAGTCTATGGAAGAAGAAATTAATGACATTGTGAGCTCATTGGATGAAAAAGATGAGGAGGAGAGCGAAGAACAAAAGGAGGAAGAGCGGATTGATCACCCGTGCCCACCTTCTAATGAGAGTAACTCTTCAACTCATACATTATTTAAATTCCCTTCGTGCTTACTGAAGGATGATTGCTATGATGATTGTTATGATCCTGTTGATTCTTTTGAAATATCCCTTTTTGATGATGCTTGCTATGCCTGTGGACATGATGCCAATATGAATTATGCTTATGGAGATGAACTTGCTATAGTTCCTTATGTTAAACATGAAATTGTTGCTATTACACCCACGCATGATAGTCCTATTACCTTTTTGAATTCTCCTGACTACACTATATCGGAGAAGTTTGCCCTTATTAAGGATTATATTGATGGGTTGCGTTTTACCGTTGCACATGATGATTTTGATAGATATAATATGCATGTGCTTGCTGCTCCTAATTGCAATTATTATGAGAGAGGAACTATATCTCCACCTCTCTATGTTTCCAACACGAAGAAATTGCAAGAAACTGTTTATACTATGCATTGGCCTTTACTATGTGTGCATGAATTGTTCTTTTATGACATGCCGATGCATAGGAAGAGAGTTAGACTTCGTTGTTGCATGATATATGTTACTTTGTGCTCACTACTAAATTACAAATCATTGTTAATTAAAATTGGCTTTGATATACCTTGGGATCCGGGTGGATTCATTACTTGAGCACTATATTCCTAACTTAATGGCTTTAAAGAAAGCGCTGCCAGGGAGACAAACCCGAAGTTTTAGAGAGTCATTTATTTCTGTTGAGTGCTTTCATATAGTTTAAAAACAAAAAAAAATAAAGAGGGGAACCCAAAACTTTTCAAAAAAGAAAGTGAAAGTGAGAGAGACAAGCATTGTTGAAGTGGGGGAGCTCCTTGAACTTTGTTCATGCTCACGGAAACTTTGTGAATCTTGATTACAGAAAATTTTCAACAAAAATAATTATCCCCTTGTACAATTCCATTGTATAATAAAAATAATGTGCCAAGGTTTGCCTTTAGGATGTTTACAATGCTTGTTGGTTTGTGCGGTGCAGGATAGAAACTTTGGCTGTAGTGCGCGATTTTACATTTTTTACTGGAATGCCAAACGGTTCTGATTCTTTTTGCATTGTCTTTCTATACAATTTTTTTTCCTAATTTTGGCAGAATTTTTTAAGTACCAGAAGTATGGTTAATGTTCAGATTGTTACAGACTGTTCTGTTTTAGACAGATTCTATTTTTGATGCATAGTTTGCTTGTTTTGATGAAACTATCAATTTCTATCAGTGGATTAAGCCATGGAAAAGTTATATTACAGTAGCTACAGTGCAAAAACAAAATATGAATTGGTTTGCAACAGTACTTAGAGTAGTGATTTGCTTTATTATACTAACGGATCTTACCGAGTTTTCTGTTGAAGTTTTGTGTGGATGAAGTGTTCGATGATCGAGAAGGTCTCGATGTGAGGAGAAGAAGGAGAGGCAAGAGCTCAAGATTGGGGATGCCCAAGGCACCCCAAGTAAATATTCAAGGATACTCAAGCGTCTAAGCTTGGGGATGCCCCGGAAGGCATCCCCTCTTTCTTCAACAAGTATCGGTATGTTTTCGGATTCGTTTCGTTCATGCAATATGTGCAATCTTGGAGCGTCTTTTGCATTTAGTTTTCACTTTTCTTTTATGCACCATGCTGGTATGAGATAGTCCTTGGTTGATTTATAGAATGCTCTTTGCACTTCCCTTATATCTTTGAGTATGGCTTTATAGAATGCCTCATGTGCTTCACTTATATCATTTGAAGTTTGGATTGCCTGTTTCTCTTCACATAGAAAACCGCCATTTGTAGAATGCTCTTTTGCTTCACTTATATTTGTTAGAGCATGGGCATATCTTTTGTAGAAAGAATTAAACTCTCTTGCTTCACTATATCTATTTAGAGAGATGACAGGAATTGGTCATTCACATGGTTAGTCATAAAATCCTACATAAAACTTGTAGATCACTGAATATGATATGTTTGATTCCTTGCAATAGTTTTGCGATATAAAGATGGTGATATTAGAGTCATGCTAGTGGGTAGTTGTGGATTGTAGAAATACTTGTGTTGAGGTTTGTGATTCCCGTAGCATGCACGTATGGTGAACCGTTATGTAACGAAGTCGGAGCATGAGGTATTTATTGATTGTCTTCCTTATGAGTGGCGGTCGGGGACGAGCGATGGTCTTTTCCTACCAATCTATCCCCCTAGGGGCATGCGTAGTAGTACTTTGCTTCGAGGGCTAATAAACTTTTGCAATAAGTATATGAGTTCTTTATGACTAATGTGAGTCCATGGATTATACGCACTCCCACCCTTCCATCATTGCTAGCCTCTTCGGTACCGTGCATTGCCCTTTCTCACCTTGAGAGTTGGCGCAAACTTCGCCGGTGCATCCAAACCCCGTGATATGATACGCTCTATCACACATAAGCCTCATTATATCTTCCTCAAAACAGCCACCATACCTACCTATCATGGCATTTCCATAGCCATTCCGAGATATATTGCCATGCAACTTCCATCATCATCATATACATGACTTGAGCATTTATTATCATATTGCTTTGCATGATCGTAAGATAGCTAGCATGATGTTTTCATGGCTTGTCCGTTTTTTATGTCATTGCTACGCTAGATCATTGCACATCCCGGTACACCGCCGGAGGCATTCATATACAGTCATATCTTTGTTCTAGTATTGAGTTATAATATTGAGTTGTAAGTAAATAAAAGTGTGATGATCATCATTATTAGAGCATTGCCCTAGTGAGGAAAGGATGATGGAGACTATGATTCCCCCACAAGTCGGGATGAGACTCCGGACGAAAAAAAAGAGAAATGCCAAAAAAAGAAGGCCCAAAAAAACAAAACAAAAAACAAAAAAAAGAGAGAAGGGGCAATGTTACTATCCTTTTTACCACACTTGTGCTTCAAAGTAGCACCATGTTCTTCATATAGAGAGTCTCTTGAGTTATCACTTTCATATACTAGTGGGAATTTTCATTATAGAACTTGGCTTGTATATTCCGATGACGGGCTTCCTCAAATGCCCGAGGTCTTCATGAGCAAGCAAGTTGGATGCACACCCACTTAGTTTCTAGTTTGAGCTTTCATACACTTATAACTCTTAGTGCATCCGTTGCATGGCAATCCCTACTCCTCACATTGACATCAATTGATGGGCATCTCCATAGCCCGTTGATTAGCCGCGTCGATGTGAGACTTTCTCCTTTTTTGTCTTCTCCACACAACCTCCATCATCATATTCTATTCCACCCATAGTGCTATATCCATGGCTTGCGCTCATGTATTGCGTGAGGGTTGAAAAGGCTGAAGCGCGTTAAAAAGTATGAACCAATTCCTCGGCTTGTCATCGGGGTTGTGCATGATGTGAATATTTTGTGTGGTGAAGATGGAGCATAGCCAGACTATATGATTTTGTAGGGATAACTTTCTTTGGCCATGTTATTTTGAAAAGACATGATTGCTTTATTAGTAGGCTTGAAGTATTATTGTTTTTATGTCAAATGATAGACTATTGCCATGAATCACTCGTGTCTTAATATTCATGCCATGATTAGATTACATGATCAAGATTATGCTAGGTAACTTTCATATACGAGCAGGAATTAAGCTTGGGGATGCTGATACATCTCCGTCGTATCTATAATTTTTTATTGTTCCATGCCAATATTATGCAACTTTCATATACTTTTGGCAACTTTTTATATTATTTTTGGGACTAACATATTGATCCAGTGCCCAGTGCCAGTTCCTGTTTGTTGCATGTTTTATGTTTCGCAGAAAACCCATATCAAACAGAGTCCAAACGGGATAAAAACGGAAGGAGAATATTTTTGGAATATTTGGAAAATATGGGAAGAAGAATCAACGCGAGACGGTGCCCGAGGTGGCCACGAGGCAGGGGGCGCGCCCCTGACCCTCGTGGCCCCCCCATAAGGCGGCTTCTGCTCTTCTTTGGCCGCAAGAAAGCTAATTTTCGGAGAAAAATCTGGGCGAAGGTTTCAATCCAATCGGAGTTACGGATCTCCGGATATATAAGAAACGGCGAAAGGGCAGAATACCAGAACGTAGAAAGAGAGAGAGACAGAGAGACAGATCCAATCTCGGAGGGGCTCTCGCCCCTCCCATGCCATGGAGACCAAGGACTAGAGGGGAAACCCTTCTCCCATCTAGGGAGGAGGTCAAGGAAGAAGAAGAAGGGGGCCCCTCTCCCCCTCTCTTCCGGTGGCGCCGGAACGCTGCCGTGACCATCATCATCATCACCGCGATCTTCACCAACACCTCCATCATCTTCACCAACATCTCCATCACCTTCCCCCATCTATCTATAGCGGTCCACTCTCCCGCAACCCGCTGTACCCTCTACTTGAACATGGTGCTTTATGCTTCATATTATTATCCAATGATGTGTTGCCATCCTATGATGTCTGAGTAGATTTTCGTTGTCCTATCGGTGGTTGATGAATTGCTATGATTGGTTTAATTTGCTTGTGGTTATGTTGCTGTCCTTTGGTGCCCATCATATGAGCGCGCGCGTGGATCACACCATGGGGTTAGTTGTATGTTGATAGGACTATGTATTGGAGGGCAAGAGTGATAGAAGCTTCTACCTAGCATAGAAATTGATGCGTACGGGATTGAAGGGGGACCAATATAACTTAATGCTATGGTTGGGTTTTACCTTAATGAACGTTAGTAGTTGCGGATGCTTGCTAATAGTTCCAATCATAAGTGCATAGAATTCCAAGTCAGGGATGACATGCTAGCAGTGGCCTCTCCCACATAAAACTTGCTATCGGTCTAGTAAAGTAGTCAATTGCTTAGGGACAATTTCACAACTCCTACCACCACTTTTCCACACTCGCTATATTTACTTTATTGCTTCTTTACCTAAACAGCCCCTAGTTTTTATTTACGTGCTCTTTATATTCTTGCAAACCTATCCAAAAACACCTACAAAGTACTTCTAGTTCCATACGTGTTCTAGGTAAAGCGAACGTTAAGCGTGCGTAGAGTTGTATTGGTGGTCGATAGAACTTGAGGGAATATTTGTTCTACCTTTAGCTCCTCATTGGGTTCGATACTCTTACTTATCGAAAGAGGCTACAATTGATCCCCTATACTTGTGGGTTATCAATTACCTCTCAAACCACCTGCATGGTCAAGAGGCGAGGAAGGTATTCATTCAACACCCACGGTACAATATTGAAGTCTTGCTGAAGAGGACGAAGGTTGGGTGGGCAATTATCCATAGCCACTGGCCTAAAGTTGCAAGGACATTCAACATCACTGAAGGCTCAATATTTGCCTTCCGCTTCTGCAGTTTCCCAGATGAGATTCATCTGTCTATTTACCGTGTATGATGCTACTTTCCAAAGGTTTTTGATGCTGCATGTGAAACTTGGTGCTGTTGTGTAGTGGCGTAACTGAGTGCCGAAGCTATCTGATGTAATTCGATTATGACATCCTGGTTGCTTTTATACGGATATGAAATAACTGGCGTGTTCCATGAGAAATATCAGTTTGATTAGTACATGGATTATCAATAATAGGCTAATTACCCTTCTTATTGGGGTTTTCTATTGCAGACGGTTACTCAGACAGCACCGTGGGCGATGAACTCAAACAACCCGCGCGGTTTCTAGAAAGTAGGTGTGTTAGATCAACTAACAATCACACACGGCTTCTGGCAGCGAACTGTTTGCGTTAGGCCACCTTGCACAAATGTTTCCACACAAAGAACTGTGTGTGATATACATACCTACGGAAATGTTTTTCTAGGATTCACCGCGTGGGATGTACATACCTACGGAAATGATTTTCTGGGATTCACCATGTGGGATGTACATACCTACGGAAATGATTTTCTGGGATTCACCGTGTGGGATGTACATACCTACAGAAATGATTTTCTGGGATTCATCGTGTGGGATGTACATACCTACGGAAATGATTGGGTTTCGATGCCTCGCCCGATCGCACACGGCCCCAGCCTGGGTCCCAGGAGGCCTATCCCCGACGATTTTTGGGTCGTGTGGGAAGGACCCCCCTATCGCCCACACTCACTTGGCGACGGTTCCAAATGCCGTCGCGGAAAGGGGTTAAAATTGTTTGTATAGCACGTCGCTGTACCAGTGAACTATCAAGCTCGAATGCATCTTCAAGTCCCAAAAGCTCCTCGACAAGAACCCCAAGTTCGCCAAGAGCAACATGAGGTTGACAACCTTCCACGCCAAGAGCACCATGAGGTTGAGAATCCTCCACGACAAGGGCGTCATCATCCCCGACCCCAACACAATGAAGAGCAATGCTACGGCAAGCTCAAGTTCACAAAGCCCAAGTTCACCAGAAGCAACGATCCAAAGAGTACCTTTCATGGGCATTGAAGGTCGATAAGATTTTTCATTTGCATAACTATGAGGAAGAGTAGAAGATCGCCATGGCATCCCTTGAGTTCCAAGACTATGTCCTCATATGGTGGGAACAAGTCATTGAGCGACGAGAAGCAAGAGGTGAACCACCCATCACCACTTGGGATCAAATGAAGGATGTCATGAGAGCACGTTTCGTGCCAACCTACTACAACCACGACCTCTTCAAGAAATTCCAACTCCTCAAGCAAGGAACCAAGAGCGTTGAAGAATACTACAAAGAAATGGATATTGCCATGATAAGAGCCAATGTCACGGAAGATGATGAGCAAACTATGGCACGTTTCTTGAATGGACTCAATCATCCTATCAAGAAAATCACCGATTTCCAACCTTACTCCAACCTCATCGAGCTAGTGCATCAAGCTACCAAGGCAGAACGACAAGTGCAAGACGACTTCAAGTATGCCAAGTACTCTTCCAAGATCTACGGCTTCTCCAACAACCAAGATTCAACAACTCCAACACCTTCTACCTCAACCAAGCCTTCTACAAGCAACGACGACAAGTCAAGTTACAAGAAAACTTCGACAACCTCAAGTCGTCCTCCTACTACAAGCAACTTCAAGCCGAGAGCTTCATTATCTATAACTCCAACAGATGAGACCGTCAAGACAAGTTCCATCAAATGCTTCACATGCGGCGGTCGAGGCCACAAGTCCTTCGAGTGTACCAACAAGCGCACCATGATCCTCAACAACAACGGAACCTATGACTCCATGAGTGAAGAGGAAATGGAAGCCCTTGAGCAAGTGGCCATGCACCGGCATGTGAACGAAGATGATCAAGTCTTTTGTGACGAAGATTCGAGCCCCGGTCTTGTTGTCTCCAAGGTCTTGACACTTCAACATCAACATGACGAAGACCAAAGATGCCGTATCTTCCATACCAAGGCCTGCATCAATGGAAGGTCCGTGAAGGTCATCATCGATGGAGGGAGTTGCCATAACTTGGCAAGTGAAGAACTATGCTCCAAGCTTCAATTGGTCAAGATGAAGCACCCACATCCCTACAAGGTTCAATGGCTAAGCGACTCCGGCACTATCCAAGTTGAGCATATGGTACAAGTTTCCTTCAAGATCGGAGCATACGAAGACACTTTGGAGTGTGATGTTGTTCCTATGTCTATTTGCCACCTCCTTCTTGGATGACCATGGCAATATGACCGAGGCATCATCCACAACGGGCGAACAAACCACTATAGCTTCAAGATGAAAGGAAAGGAGTACGTGCTACGACCTATGTCTCCTAGCCAAGTGATCGCCGACAAGCAAGCCACCCATGATGGAGAGAATAGTGAGAGAGAGAACCACACAAAAGAGAGTGAGCGCCACAAGCCCAAATTGAGTGCCTCCACGATGAGTGACAAGAAGAACTTAGTCATATTTGCCACCAAAGGGGAGATAAGAGAAGTGTGTGAGAACCCATCAAGTGTTATGCACTATGTCCTTTTGTGCAAGGACAAGGCACCAAAAACTAACACCTCTCACAATCTACCTTTAGTGTTATCTTCTCTATTGCAGGAATTCCAAGATGTATTCCCCAACGAGCTACCTCTGGGTCTACCTCCACTACTAGGCATCAAACACCGAATCAACCTCATCCCCAGAGCACCCCTTCCTAACAAAGCTCCCTACCACGTCAATCCCGAGGAAACCAAGGAGATCCAACGGCAAGTACAACAACTCATCGACAACGGCCATGTACGTGAAAGCTTGAGCCCTTGTGCCGTACCGGTAATCATTGTTCCCAAGAAAGATGGTACATATCGCATGTGTTCCGATTGTCGTCCTATCAATGCTATTACAGTGCGTTATCGTTACCCAATTCCACGCCTAGATGATATGCTAGATGAGCTTAGCGGAGCCTTAATTTTCTCTAAAATTGATCTTAAAAGTGGCTACTATCAAATACGCATCCAAGAAGGTGACGAATGGAAAACCGCATTTAAGACCAAATTTGGCTTATATGAATGGATGCTTGTTACTAAACTTGAGTCATTGGCTTTGGCACATAAAAGAAAATATTGTGGCGGATGCGCTTTCCTGCAAATGCATGCTTGTTACTAAACTTGAATTGAATGTCATCGGCTTTGAGCATATAAAAGACTTGTATGCGCATGACCCTACTTTTGTTACTTTTGCAAGAATCTCATGGAGGAGGACTAATGGGACACTTTGGACGCGACAAGACATTTGCTACGCTCTCCAAGAACTATTTTTGGCCCAAGATGTTCCGCGACGTCTCACGCTTCACCAACCGATGCTCTACATGTCGCAAAGCTAAGTCTAAAGCTCAATCTCATGGTCTATATACACCCCTTCCAATTCCATATCACCCATGGGAAGATATTATATGGATTTTGTGCTTGGTTTGCCTAGGACTAGAAATGGAAAGGATTTCGTGTTTATTGTTGTGGACCAATTCTCCAAGATGGCTCATTTCACTCCTTGCAACAAGATAGACGATGCTTCACATGTTGCAAATCTTTTTTGTAGGGAAATCTTACGCCTACATGGAGTGCCAAAGACGATTGTCTCGGACCGAGACATCAAGTTCTTGAGTTACTTTTGGAAGACCTTATGCGCCAAGCTCAAAATCAAGCTTTTGTTCTCTTCGGCATACCATCCTCAAACCGAAGGCCAAACGGAGGTGAACCAAACGCTCTCCACTCTACTATGCGTGTTGATCAAGAGGAACATCAAGGAGTGGGAAGAGTGCCTACCCATCACCGAGTACGCCTACAACCGCGTAAGACATTCGACTACCGGCAAGTCCCCCTTTGAGGTCGTCTACGGTTTCAACCTATTGTCCCCATTGGACATTCTTCCTCTACCACTACCAGAGCGCATCAACATGGACGCGAGTGCCCGAGTCACCTACCACAAGAAGATGCATGAAGATACAAGGCACACCATCGAGCGCCAAGTACAACGACTCGCGACCAAGCTCAACTTCAACAAGCAACCCATGATATTCAACATTAGAGATCTCGTGTGGCTACACCTTCACAAGGACCGCTTCCCCAACAAATGCAAGTCAAAGCTTCTTCCTTGAGCCGATGGACCCTTCAAGGTGCTAGTACTCTACAACAACAACGCTTACAAGATCGACCTCCCGCGCGATAAGTACAACGTGAGCGACGTCTTCAATGTCAAAGATCTCTCTCCCTACCATGGTGATGAAGCTTTCGATCCGAGGTCGGATCTTTCCCAAGGGGGGGGAGATGATGCAGAGCATCCCAAGGTCATCCCCATGGACCTACCTACATCTCCCATGATGCCACTTGGACCAATGACAAGAGGTCGAGCAAAGGCTATTGAAGATAAGGTGAACTCGCACTTCTCTGAACTTCCACTTTCTACATATGAGACATGGCTACTACCTCAAGCGGAGACCCTATGCGTGATCAGGTACTTGGAGGAAGGCCATGGAGCAGCTACACCCGATGGACAAGACGGCGAGGACACCAAGTACAAGGACCAAGAGAAGGAGTTGCTCAAAACTCCCAGCCACCGGACAACCGACGGCTCTCGGACGTCCAACACCTGGAGGCTCCAACCGGCCGGCCAAGTCCCAGCCTACACATGCTCCAGCGACCGGACGACCGACGCCGATCGGACGTAAGACACCTCCCAGCGCCCGGATAGCCGAGCACCACCGGACGGTCGACACCACCATCACCGAGCCAAAACATCGGAAGAATGGAAGCCTCTGGACGACCGACGCACCGGACGACCGACTGCGACCGGACGTCCGACAAAGCCCCAACAGAGCCAAAACATCGGACGACCAACCCTTCTCGTACGTTCGATCCCCCGCGAGCCTCCGGACGACCGATGACGGTCGGACGTCCGACGCCTGTATGCCGACCGTGTGTTGGGCCGAAGCCCACTTACCCTTTCATGACACTAGACTATAAATAGACCTCCTCCTCCCTCTTTCTAGGGTTAGTGCTACCTCTTGAGCACTGCATTGGTTTTCCCTTGAAGAGGAAAGGGTGATGCAGCAAAGTAGCGTAAGTATTTCCCTCAGTTTTTGAGAACCAAGGTATCAATCCAGTAGGAGGCAATGCGCGAGTCCCTCGCACCTACACAAAACAAATAAATCCTCGCAACCAACGCGATAAGGGGTTGTCAATCCCTACACGGTCACTTACGAGAGTGAGATCTGATAGATATGATAAGATAATTTTTTTGGTATTTTTGTGATAAAGATGCAAAGTAAAATAAAAGCAAAGTAAAAAGCAACGAAAATAACTAAGTGTTGGAAGATTAAAATGATGAAGATAGACCCGGGGGCCATAGGTTTCACTAGTGGCTTCTCTCAAGAGCATAAGTATTTTACGGTGGGTGAACAAATTACTGTTGAGCAATTGACAGAATTGAGCGTAGTTATGAGAATATCTAGGTATGACCATGTATATAGGCATCACGTTCGAGACAAGTAGACCGACTCCTGCCTGCATCTACTACTAGTACTCCACACATCGACCGTTATCTAGCATGCATCTAGAGTATTAAGTTCATAAGAACAGAGTAACGCCTTAAGCAAGATGACATGATGTAGAGGGATAAATTCATGCAATATGATCAAAACCCCATCTTGTTATCCTCGATGGCAACAATACAATATGTGCCTTGCTGCCCCTACTGTCACTGGGAAAGGACACCGCAAGATTGAACCCAAAGCTAAGCACTTCTCCCATTGCAAGAAAGATCAATCTAGTAGGCCAAACCAAACTGATAATTCGAAGAGACTTGCAAAGATAACCAATCATACATAAAAGAATTCAGAATATTCAAATATTGTTCATAGATAAACTTGATCATAAACCCACAATTCATCAGACTCAACAAACACACCGCAAAAGAAGATTACATCGAATAGATCTCCACGAGAGAGGGGGAGAACATTGTATTGATATCCAAAAAGAGAGAAGAAGCCATCTAGCTAATAACTATGGACCCGAAGGTCTGAGGTAAACTACTCACACTAATCGGAGGGGCTATGGTGTTGATGTAGAAGCCCTCCATGATCGATGCCCCCTCCGGCGGAGCTCCGGAACAGGCCCCAAGATGGGATCTCGTGGGTACAGAAGTTTGCGGCGGTGGAATTAGGTTTTTGGCTCCGTATCTGATCGTTTGGGGGTACGTAGGTATATATAGGAGGAAGGAGTACGTCGGTGGAGCAACAGGGGGCCCATGAGGGTGGAGGGCGCGCCTGGGGGGGTAGGCGCGCCCCCTACCTTGTGGCCTCCTCCTTTATTTCTTGACGTAGGGTCGAAGTCTCCTGGATCATGTTCATTCCCGAAGGTTTTATTCCGTTTGGACTCCGTTTGATATTCTTTTTCTGTGAAACTCTGAAATAGGCAAAAAAAAACATCAATTCTGGGCTGGGCCTCCAGTTAATAGGTTAGTCCCAAAAATAATATAAAAGTAAATAATAAAGCGCAATAATGTCCAAAACATAAGATAATATAGCATGGAGCAATCAAAAATTATAGATACGGTTGAGACATATCAAGCATCGCCAAGCTTAATTCCTGCTCGTCCTCGAGTAGGTAGATGATAAAAACAGAATTTTTTATGCGGAGTGCTACTTGGCATAATTTCAATGTAATTCTTCTTATTGTGGCATGAATGTTCAGATTTGATACGATTCAAGATAAAAGTTTAATATTGACATAAAAAATAATAATTCAAGCATACTAACTAAGCAATTATGTCTTATCAAAATAACATAGCCAAAGCAAGTTATCCCTACAAAATCATATAGTCTGGCTATGCTCCATCTTCCCCACACAAAATATTCATATCATGTACGACCCCGGTTTTAGCCAAGCAATTGGTTCATATTTTTAACGCGCTTCAGCCTTTTCAACTCTTACGCAATACATGAGCGCAAGCCATGGATATAGCACTATGGTGGAATAAGGTATAATGGTAGGGGTTATGTGGGAAGACAAAAAAGGAGAAAGCCTCACATCAACGAGGCTAATCAACGGGCTATGGAGATGCCCATCAATTGATGTTAATGCGAGGAGTAGGGATTGCCATGCAATGGATGCACTAGAGCTATAAGTGTATGAAAGCTCAAATAGAAACTAAGTGGGTGTGCATCCAACTTGCTTGCTCACGAAGACCTCGGGCATTTGAGGAAGCCCATCATTGGAATATACAAGCCAAGTTCTATAATGAAATTTCCCACTATTATATGAAAGTGACAAAATGAGAGACTCTCTATCATGAAGATCACGATGCTACTTTGAAGCACAAGTGTGGTAAAAGGATAGTAACATTGTCCCTTCTCTCTTTTTCTCTCTTTTTTTATTTTTTATTTTTTTATTTGGGCCTTTTCTCCTTTTTTATGGCTTTTTTTAGTCCGGAGTCTCATCCAGACTTGTGGGGGAATCATAGTCTCCAACATCCTTTCCTCACTTGGGACAATGCTCTAATAATGATGATCATCACACTTTTATTTTACTTACAACTCATGAATTACAACTCAATACTTAGAGCAACATATGACTCTATATGAATGCCTCCGGTAGTGTACCGGGATATGCAATGAATCAAGAGCGACATGTATGAAAGAATTATGAACGGTGGCTTTGCCACAAATACA
This sequence comes from Triticum aestivum, assembly GCF_018294505.1. NCBI lineage: Eukaryota > Viridiplantae > Streptophyta > Magnoliopsida > Poales > Poaceae > Triticum > Triticum aestivum. Next base: position 73,335,130 of record NC_057805.1, read on the forward strand.
ATGTCAACTACATGATCATGCAAAGCAATATGACAATGATGGAGTATGTCATGATAAATGAAACGGTGGAGAGTTGCATGGCAATATATCTCGGAATGGCTATGGAAATGCCATGATAGGTAGGTATGGTGGCTATTTTGAGGAAGATATAAAGAGGTTTATGTGTGATAGAGCGTATCATATCACGGGGTTTGGATGCACCGGCGAAGTTTGCACCAACTCTCAAGGTGAGAAAGGGCAATGTGCGGTACCGAAGAGGCTAGAAAATTGCGGAAAGGTAAGTGTGCGTATAATCCATGGACTCAAATTAGTCATAAAGAACTTGTTGGGGAACGTAGTAATTTCAAAAAATTCCTACGCACACGCAAGATCATGGTGATGCATAGCAACGAGAGGGGAGAGTGTTGTCCACGTACCCTCGTAGACCGACAGCGGAAGCGTTATTACAACGCGGTTGATGTAGTCGTACGTCTTCACGATCCGACCGATCAAGTACCGAACGCACGGCACCTCCGAGTTCAGCACACGTTCAGCTCGATGACGTCCCTCGAACTCTGATCCAGCCGAGTGTTGAGGGAGAGTTTCGTCAGCACGACGGCGTGGTGACGATGATGATGTTCCACCGACGCAGGGCTTCGCCTAAGCTCCGCAACGATATTATCGAGGTGTAATATGGTGGAGGGGGGCACCGCACACGGCTAAAATATCGTATATCAATTGTGTGACCTCGGGGTGCCCCCCTGCCACCGTATATAAAGGAGCAAGGAGGAGAGGGTCGGCCAAGGGGAGGTGGCACGCCCAAGGGGGGAGTCCTACTCCCACCGGGAGTAGGACTCCTCCTTTCCTTGTGGGAATAGGAGAAGGGAAGGGAGAAGGAGAAAGAAGGAAGGGGGCGCCCCCCTTCCCTAGTCCAATTCGGACCAGACCATGGGGAGGGGCGCGGCCACCTTTTGAGGCCTTTCTCTCCTTTCCCGTATGGCCCATTAAGGCCCAATACGAATTCCCGTAACTCTCCGGTACTCCGAAAAATACCCGAATCACTCGGAACCTTTCCGAAGTCCGAATATAGTCGTCCAATATATCGATCTTTACGTCTCGGCCATTTCGAGACTCCTCGTCATGTCCCCGATCTCATCCGGGACTGCGAACTCCTTCGGTACATCAACATACATAAACTCATAATAAAACTGTCATCGTAACGTTAAGCGTGCGGACCCTACAGGTTCGAGAACTATATAGACATGACCGAGACACCTCTCCGGCCAATAACCAATAGCGGAACCTGGATGCTCATATTGGTTCCCACATATTCTACGAAGATCTTTATCGGTCAGACCGCTAACAACATACGTTGTTCCCTTTGTCATCGGTATGTTACTTGCCCGAGATTCGATCGTCGGTATCTCGATACCTAGTTCAATCTCGTTACCGGCAAGTCTCTTTACTCGTTCCGTAATACATCATCCCGCAACTAACTCATTAGTCACAATGCTTGCAAGGCTTATAGTGATGTGCATTACCGAGTGGGCCCAGAGATACCTCTCAGACAATCGGAGTGACAAATCCTAATCTCGAAATACGCCAACCCAACAAGTACCTTTGGAGACACCTGTAGAGCACCTTTATAATCACCCATTTACGTTGTGACGTTTGGTAGCACACAAAGTGTTCCTCCGGTAAACGGGAGTTGCATAATCTCATAGTCATAGGAACATGTATAAGTCATGAAGAAAGCAATAGCAACATACTAAACGATCGGGTGCTAAGCTAACGGAATGGGTCAAGTCAATCACGTCATTCTCCTAATGAGGTGATCCCGTTAATCAAATGACAACTCATGTCTATGGCTGGGAAACATAACCATCTTTGATTAACGAGCTAGTCAAGTAGAGGCATACTAGTGACACTCTGTTTGTCTATGTATTCACACATGTATTATCTTTCCGGTTAATACAATTCTAGCATGAATAATAAACATTTATCATGATATAAGGAAATAAATAATACTTTATTATTGCCTCTAGGGCATATTTCCTTCAGTCTCCCACTTGCACTAGAGTCAATAATCTAGATTACACAGTAATGATTCTCACACCCATGGAGTCTTGGTGCTGATCATGTTTTGCTCGTGGAAGAGGCTTAGTCAACGGGTCTGCAACATTCAGATCCGTATGTATCTTGCAAAATTCTATGTCTCCCACCTGGACTAAATCCCGGATGGAATTGAAGCGTCTTTTGATGTGCTTGGTTCTCTTGTGAAATCTGGATTCCTTTGCTAAGGCAATTGCACCAGTATTGTCACAAAAGATTTTCATTGGTCCCGATGCACTAGGTATGACACCTAGATCGGATATGAACTCCTTCATCCAGACTCCTTCATTTGCTGCTTCTAAAGCAGCTATGCACTCTGCTTCACACGTAGATCCCGCCATGACACTTTGCTTAGAACTGCACCAACTGACAGCTCCACCGTTCAATGTAAATACGTATCCGGTTTGCGATTTAGAATCGTCCGGATCAGTGTCAAAGCTTGCATCAACGTAACCATTTACGATGAGCTCTTTGTCACCTCCATAAATGAGAAGCATATCCTTAGTCCTTTTCAGGTATTTCAGGATGTTCTTGACCGCTGTCCAGTGATCCACTCCTGGATTACTTTGGTACCTCCCTGCTAAACTTATAGCAAGGCACACATCAGGTCTGGTACACAGCATTGCATACATGATAGAGCCTATGGCTGAAGCATAGGGAACATCTTTCATCTTCTCTCTATCTTCTGCAGTGGTCGGGCTTTGAGTCTTACTCAATCTCACACCTTGTAGTACAGGCAAGAACCCTTTCTTTGCTTGATGCATTTTGAACTTCTTCAAAACTTTGTCAAGGTATGTGCTTTGTGAAAGTCCAATTAAGCGTCTTGATCTATCTTTATAGATCTTAATGCCTAATATATATGCAGCTTCACCGAGGTCTTTCATTGAAAAACTCTTATTCAAGTATCCCTTTATGCCATCCAGAAATTCTATATCATTTCCAATCAGCAATATGTCATCCACATATAATATCAGAAATGCTATCGAGCTCCCACTCACTTTCTTGTAAATACAGGCTTCTCCAAAAGTCTGTATAAAACCAAATGCTTTGATCACACTATCAAAGCGTTTATTCCAACTCCAAGAGGCTTGCACCAGTCCATAAATGGATCGCTGGAGCTTGCACACTTTGTTAGCTCCCTTTGGATCGACAAAACCTTCCGGTTGCATCATATACAACTCTTCTTCCAGAAATCCATTCAGGAATGCAGTTTTGACATCCATTTGCCAAATTTCATAATCATAAAATGCAGCAATAGCTAACATGATTCGGACAGACTTAAGCATCGCTACGGGTGAGAAGGTCTCATCGTAGTCAATCCCTTGAACTTGTCGAAAACCTTTCGCAACAAGTCGAGCTTTATAGACAGTAACATTACCATCAGCGTCAGTCTTCTTCTTGAAGATCCATTTATTTTCAATGGCTTGCCGACCATCGGGCAAGTCAACCAAAGTCCATACTTTGTTCTCATACATGGATCCCATCTCGGATTTCATGGCTTCAAGCCATTTTGCGGAATCTGGGCTCACCATCACTTCTTCGTAGTTCGTAGGTTCATCATGGTCTAGTAACATGACCTCCAGAACAGGATTACCGTACCACTCTGGTGCGGATCTTGATCTAGTTGACCTACGAGGTTCAGTAATAACTTGATCTAAAGTTTCATGATCATTATCATTAACTTCCTCACTAATTGTTGTAGGTGTCGCAAAAACTGATTTCTACGATGATCTACTTTCCAATAAGGGAGCAGGTACAGTTACCTCATCAAGTTCTACTTTCCTCCCACTCACATCTTTCGAGAGAAACTCCTTCTCTAGAAAGGATCCATTCCTAGCAACGAATATCTTGCCTTCGGATCTGTGATAGAAGGTGTACCCAACAGTCTCTTTTGGGTATCCTATGAAGACACATTTCTCCGATTTAGGTTCGAGCTTATCAGGTTGAAGTTTCTTCACATAAGCATCGCAACCCCAAACTTTAAGATACGACAACTTTGGTTTCTTGCCAAACCATAGTTCATAAGGCGTCGTCTCAACGGATTTTGATGGTGTCCTATTTAGAGTGAATGCAGCCGTCTCTAAAGCATAACCCCAAAATGATAGCAGTAAATCAGTAAGAGACATCATAGATCATACCATATCTAATAAAGTACGATTACGACGTTCGGACACACCATTACGCTGTGGTGTTCCGGGTGGCGTGAGTTGCGAAACTATTCCGCATTGTTTCAAATATAGGCCAAACTCGTAACTCAAATATTCTCCTCCACGATCAGATCGTAGGAATTTTATTTTCTTGTTACGATGATTTTCAACTTCACTCTGAAATTCTTTGAACTTTTCAAATGTTTCAGACTTATGTTTCATTAAGTAGATATACCCATATCTGCTCAAATCATCTGTGAAGGTGAGAAAATAACGATATCCGCCACGAGCCTCAATATTCATCGGACCACATACATCTGTATGTATGATTTCCAACAAATCTGTTGCTCTCTCCATAGTTCCGGAGAACGGTGTTTTGGTCACCTTGCCCATGAGGCACGGTTCGCAAGTACCAAGTGATTCAAAATCAAGTGATTCCAAAATTCCATCAGTATGGAGTTTCTTCATGCGCTTTACACCGATATGACCCAAACGGCAGTGCCACAAATAAATTGCACTGTCATTATCAACTCTGCATCTTTTGGCTTCGACATTATGAATATGTGTATCACTACTATCGAGATTCATTAAAAATAGACCACTCTTCAAGGGTGCATGACCATAAAAGATATTATTCATATAAATAGAACAACCATTATTCTCTGATTTAAATGAATAACCGTCTCGCATTAAACAAGATCCAGATATAATGTTCATGCTCAACGCTGGCACCAAATAACAATTATTTAGGTCTAAAACTAATCCCGAAGGTAGATGTAGAGGTAGCGTGCCGACGGCGATCACATCAACTTTGGAACCATTTCCCACGCGCATCATCACCTCGTCCTTAGCCAATCTTCGCTTAATCCGTAGCCCCTGTTTCGAGTTGCAAATATTAGCAACAGAACCAGTATCAAATACCCAGGTGCTACTGCGAGTATTAGTAAGGTACACATCAATAACATGTATATCACATATACCTTTGTTAACCTTGCCATCCTTCTTATCCGCCAAATACTTGGGGCAGTTCCGCTTCCAGTGACCAGTCTGCTTACAGTAGAAGCACTCAGTTTCAGGCTTAGGTCCAGACTTGGATTTCTTCTCCTGAACAGCAACTTGCTTGCTGTTCTTCTTGAAGTTCCCTTTCTTCTTCCCTTTGCCCTTTTTCTTGAAACTAGTGGTTTTACTGACCATCAACACTTGATGCTCCTTTTTGATTTCTACCTCCGCTGCCTTTAGCATTGCAAAGAGCTCGGGAATTGTCTTATCCATCCCTTGCATGTTATAGTTCATCACGAAGCTCTTGTAGCTTGGTGGCAGTGATTGAAGAATTCTGTCAATGACGCAATCATCCGGAAGTTGAACTCCCAGTTGAATCAAGTGATTATTATACCCAGACATTCTGAGTATATGCTCACTGACAAAACTATTCTCTTCCATCTTGCAGCTATAGAACTTATTGGAGACTTCATATCTCTCAATCCGGGCATTTGCTTGAAATATTAACTTCAACTCCTGGAACATCTCATATGCTCCATGACGTTCAAAACGTCGTTGAAGACCCGGTTCTAAGCCGTAAAGCATGGCACACTGAACTATTGAGTAGTCATCACCTTTGCTCTGCCAGACGTTCATAACTTCTGGCGTCGCTCTTGCAGGAGGCCTGGCACCTAGCGGTGCTTCTAGGACGTAATTCTTCTATGCAGCAATGAGGATAATCCTCAAGTTACGGACCCAGTCCGTGTAATTGCTACCATCATCTTTCAACTTAGCTTTCTCAAGGAACGCATTAAAATTCAACGGAACAACAGCATGGGCCATTTATCTACAATTAACATAGACAAGCAAGATACTATCAGGTACTAAGTTCATGATAAATTTAAGTTCAATTAATCATATTACTTAAGAACTCCCACTTAGATAGACATCCCTCTAATCATCTAAGTGATTACGTGATCCAAATCAACTAAACCATGTCCGATTAACACGTGAGATGGAGTAGTTTCAATGGTGAACATCACTATGTTGATCATATCTACTATATGATTCACGCTCGACCTTTCGGTCTCTGTGTTCCGAGGCCATATCTGTATATGCCAGGCTCGTCAAGTTTAACCTGAGTATTCCACGTGTGCAACTGTTTTGCACCTGTTGTATTTGAACGTAGAGCCTATCACACCCGATTAACACGTGGTGTCTCAGCACGAAGAACTTTCGCAATGGTTCATACTCAGGGAGAACACTTTATCTTGAAATTTTAGTGAGAGATCATCTTATAATGCTACCGTCAATCAAAGCAAGATAAGATGCATAAAGGATTAACATCACATGCAATCAATATAAGTGATATGATATGGCCATCATTATCTTGTGCTTGTGATCTCCATCTCCAAAGCACCGTGCTTGTGATCTCCATCTCCGAAGCACCGTCATGATCACCATCGTCACCGGCGCGACACCTTGATCTCCATCGTAGTATCGTTGTCGTCTCGCCAACTTATTGCTTTTACGACTATCGCTACCGCTTAGTGATAAAGTAAAACTATTACATGGCGATTGCATTTCATACAATAAAGCGACAACCATATGGCTCCTGCCAGTTGCCGATAACTCGGTTACAAAACATGATCATCTCATACAACAAATTATATCACATCATGTCTTGACCATATCACATCACAACATGCCCTGCAAAAACAAGTTAGACGTCCTCTATTTTGTTGTTGCAAGTTTTACGTGGCTGCTACGGGCTTAGCAAGAACCGTTCTTACCTACGCATCAAAACCACAACGATAGTTTGTCAAGTTGGTGCTGTTTTAACCTTCGCAAGGACCGGGCGTAGCCACACTCGGTTCAACTAAAGTGAGAGAGACAGACACCCGCCAGTCACCTTTAAGCAACGAGTGCTCCGAACGGTGAAACCAGTCTCGCGTAAGCGTACGCGTAATGTCGGTCCGGGTCGCTTCATCTCACAATACCGCTGAACCAAAGTATGACATGCTGGTAAGCAGTATGACTTATATCGCCCACAACTCACTTGTGTTCTACTCGTGCATAGCATCAACGCATAAAACCTGGCTCGGATGCCACTGTTGGGGAACGTAGTAATTTCAAAAAAATTCCTACGCACACGCAAGATCATGGTGATGCATAGCAACGAGAGGGGAGAGTGTTGTCCACGTACCCTCGTAGACCGACAGCGGAAGCGTTATTACAACGCGGTTGATGTAGTCATACGTCTTCACGATCCGACCGATCAAGTACCGAACGCACGGCACCTCCGAGTTCAGCACACGTTCAGCTCGATGACGTCCCTCGAACTCCGATCCAGCCGAGTGTTGAGGGAGAGTTTCGTCAGCACGACGGCGTGGTGACGATGATGATGTTCCACCGACGCAGGGCTTCGCCTAAGCTCCGCAACGATATTATCGAGGTGTAATATGGTGGAGGGGGGCACCGCACACGGCTAAAATATCGTATATCAATTGTGTGTTCTCGGGGTGCCCCCCTGCCCCCGTATATAAAGGAGCAAGGAGGAGAGGGTCGGCCAAGGGGAGGTGGCGCGCCCAAGGGGGGAGTCCTACTCCCACCGGGAGTAGGACTCCTCCTTTCCTTGTGGGAATAGGAGAAGGGAAGGGAGAAGGAGAAAGAAGGAAGGGGGCGCCCCCCTTCCCTAGTCCAATTCGGACCAGACCATGGGGAGGGGCGCGGCCACCTTTTGAGGCCTTTCTCTCCTTTCCCGTATGGCCCATTAAGGCCCAATACGAATTCCCGTAACTCTCCGGTACTCCGAAAAATACCCGAATCACTCGGAACCTTTCCGAATTCCGAATATAGTCGTCCAATATATCGATCTTTACGTCTCGGCCATTTCGAGACTCCTCGTCATGTCCCCGATCTCATCCGGGACTGCGAACTCCTTCGGTACATCAACATACATAAACTCATAATAAAACTGTCATCGTAACGTTAAGCGTGCGGACCCTACGGGTTCGAGAACTATGTAGACATGACCGAGACACCTCTCCGGTCAATAACCAATAGCGGAACCTGGATGCTCATATTGGTTCCCACATATTCTACGAAGATCTTTATCGGTCAGACCGCATAACAACATACGTTGTTCCCTTTGTCATCGGTATGTTACTTGCCCGAGATTCGATCGTCGGTATCTCGATACCTAGTTCAATCTCGTTACCGGCAAGTCTCTTTACTCGTTCCGTAATAAATCATCCCGCAACTAACTCATTAGTCACAATGCTTGCAAGGCTTATAGTGATGTGCATTACCGAGTGGGCCCAGAGATACCTCTCAGACAATCGGAGTGACAAATCCTAATCTTGAAATACGCCAACCCAACAAGTACCTTTGGAGACACCTGTAGAGCACCTTTATAATCACCCATTTACGTTGTGACGTTTGGTAGCACACAAAGTGTTCCTCCGGTAAACGGGAGTTGCATAATCTCATAGTCATAGGAACATGTATAAGTCATGAAGAAAGCAATAGCAACATACTAAACGATCGGGTGCTAAGCTAACGGAATGGGTCAAGTCAATCACGTCATTCTCCTAATGAGGTGATCCCGTTAATCAAATGACAACTCATGTCTATGGCTAGGAAACATAACCATCTTTGATTAACGAAGTAGTCAAGTAGAGGCATACTAGTGACACTCTGTTTGTCTATGTATTCACACATGTATTATCTTTCCGGTTAATACAATTCTAGCATGAATAATAAACATTTATCATGATATAAGGAAATAAATAATACTTTATTATTGCCTCTAGGGCATATTTCCTTCAGAACTCATATACTTATTGCAAAAATTTATTAGCCCTCGAAGCAAAGTACTACAACGCATGCTCCTAGGGGAAGGGTTGGTAGGAGTTAACCATCGCGCGATCTCGACCGCCACACAAAGGAAGACAATCAACAAATACTTCATGCTCCAACTTCGTTACATAAAGGTTCACCATACGTGCATGCTACGGGAATCACAAACTCCAACACATGTATTTTTCAATTCCACAATTACTCAACTAGCACAACCATGATATTACCACCTTTATATCTCAAAACAATTATCAAGCATCAATTTTCTCATGGTATTAATTAAAGCAAATTGCCATGCTATTTAAGACTCTCAAAATAATATAAGTGAAGCATGAGAGATCAATAGTTTCTATAAAACAAATCCACCACCGTGCTCTAAAAGATATAAGTGAAGCACTAGAGCAAAACTATATAGCTCAAAAGATATAAGTGAAGCACATAGAGTATTCTAATAATTTCCGAATCATGTGTGTCTCTCTCAAAAGGTGTGTACAGCAAAGATGATTGTGGTAAACTAACAAATAAAGACTCAAATAATACAAGATGCTCCAAGCAAAACACATATCATGTGGTGAATAAAAATATAGCTCCAAGTAAAATTACCGATGGAAGTAGACGAAAGAGGGGATGCCTTCCGGGGCATCCCCAAGCTTTGGCTTTTAGGTGTCCTTAGATTGTCTTGGGGGTGCCATGGGCATCCCCAAGCTTAGGCTCTTGCCACTCCTTGTTCCATAATCCATCAAATCTTTTACCCAAAACTTGAAAACTTCACAACACAAAACTCAGCAGAAAATCTCGTGAGCTCCGTTAGCGAAAGAAAACAAAAGACCACTTCAAGGTACGGTAATGAACTCATTTTTTATTTATATTGGTGTTAAACCTACTGTATTCCAACTTCTCTATGGTTTATAAACTCTTTTACTGGCCATAGATTCATCAAAATAAGCAAACAACACACAAAAACAGAATCTGTCAAAAACAGAACAGTCTGTAGTAATCTGTAACTAACGCAAACTTATGGAACTCCAAAAAATCAGGCAAAATAGGACGACCTCGACAATTTGTTTATTGATCAGCAGTAATTGGAATCAATATTTTATCACGTTCTGGTGATTTGTAACAATTATTTTCGTGAACAGAAAGTTTCTGAAAATTACAGCAAGATCAAATAACTATCATCCAAGAAGATCCTATAGGTTTAACTTGGCACAAACACTAACTAAAACATAAAAACACATCTAACCAGAGGCTAGAACAAATATGTATTCCTAAACAGAAGCAAAAAGCAAAAAAACTAAAAATGAAATTGGGTTGCCTCCCAACAAGCGCTATCGTTTAACGCCCCTAGGTAGGCATAAAAGCAAGGATAGATCTTGGTATTGCCATCATAATGGTAAGGCAAGTCATGAAAACTTTTCTCATATTCTCTACGTTCAGAAGCAAGTTTTCTTTGAGGCAAGCTAAAATAATGAAAAGGGCTAAATTTAATGGGACAAAAGTCCCCAAGATCAATATCGGGAGGTATGGGTTCCTCCCTTGGCCCTTTGTATTGCACAACCAATTCATCATTACAAGCATTCTTTTGGCAAAAAGTCACAAGCCTTCGTTCAAGAGAAAACCCTAATCCATTATTCTGAATAGCAAAATCATCATTAAGCTCGGAAATTCTATCAACTAGAACATCGGCTGGAACCTTTTTCCTAAGATTTTCATTATAAGCAACATGATCCAAAGATTGTAAACGCATTATGTCTTCTTGATTAAAAAGGATAGATTCTATGGGAGGATGACTAGCATCTACCCTATAATACGCAAAGATTTCTCTAGCCTCTTTCATTATCAATCTAAAATCATGAGCCAAAAAGATAGTGGCGGAACGCTTAACAGAAGAATGCTCAATATTAGAAAATTCTAGGAAAATTCTTTGTATGCAAGGATGCATATGAAGAAATTGCCTTTCAAGTTCAACTACAAGCAAAGATATTGCATCCGCAAGGCTACTAGTTTTATGAAGAATAGAGACACCCATAATGGGCAAAGCGCCGGCACAAGTAAAGAAATCTTGAATAACTCCTTTCCCAATAATATTGCCACTACCGACACGAAACCTTTTGGTGTGCAAGATAGTAGGTTCCTCAAGGGGATCATCGAAAGCATCAAAGTTTCCCAAGTTGTTATTATTGCCTTCATTAGCGATAACCTCCCCAGATTCAGACATGGCGAAAGAAAGACGAGCAAAAAGAGGCAAATGGAAAAGAGAGGGCGAATAAAACGGCAAGGGTGAAGTGGGGGGAGGAAAACGAGAGGCAAATGGAAAATAATGTAATGCGGGAGATAAGGGTTTGTGATGGGTACTTGGTATGTTGACTTTTGCGTAGACCTCCCCGGCAACGGGGCCAGAAATCCTTCTTGCTACCTCTTGAGCACTGCGTTGGTTTTCCCTTGAAGAGGAAAGGGTGATGCAGCAAAGTAGCGTAAGTATTTCCCTCAGTTTTTGAGAACCAAGGTATCAATCCAGTAGGAGGCTACGCGCGAGTCCCTCACACCTACACAAAACAAATAAATCCTCGCAACCAACGCGATAAGGGGTTGTCAATCCCTACACGGTCACTTACGAGAGTGAGATCTGATAGATATGATAAGATAATATTTTTGGTATTTTTATGATAAATATGCAAAGTAAAATAAAAGCAAAGTAAAAAAGCAAAGGAAATAACTAAGTGTTGGAAGATTAATATGATGAAGATAGACCCGGGGGCCATAGGTTTCACTAGTGGCTTCTCTCAAGAACATAAGTATTTTACGGTGGGTGAACAAATTACAATTGAGCAATTGACAGAATTGAGCATAGTTATGAGAATATCTAGGTATGATCATGTATATAGGCATCACGTCCGAGACAAGTAGACCGACTCCTGCCTACATCTACTACTATTACTCCACACATCGACCGCTATCCAGCATGCATCTAGAGTATTAAGTTCATAAGATCAGAGTAACGCCTTAAGCAAGATGACATGATGTAGAGGGATAAATTCATGCAATATGATAAAAAACCCATCTTGTTATCCTCGATGGCAACAATACAATACGTGCCTTGCTGCCCCTACTGTCACTGGGAAAGGACACCGCAAGATTGAACCCAAAGCTAAGCACTTCTCCCATTGCAAGAAAGATCAATCTAGTAGGCCAAACCAAACTGATAATTCGAAGAGACTTGCAAAGATAACCAATCATACATAAAAGAATTCAGAAGATTCAAATATTGTTCATAGATAAACTTGATCATAAACCAACAATTCATCGGTCTCAACAAACACACCGCAAAAGAAGATCACATCGAATAGATCTCCACGAGAGAGGGGGAGAACATTGTATTGAGATCCAAAAAGAGAGAAGAAGCCATCTAGCTAATAACTATGGACCTGAAGGTCTGAGGTAAACTACTCACACTTCATTGGAGGGGCTATGGTGTTGATGTAGAAGCCCTCCGTGATCGATGCCCCCTCCGGCGGAGCTCCGGAACAGGCCCCAAGATGGGATCTCATGGGTACAAAAGGTTGCAGCGGTGGAATTAGGTTTTTGGCTCCGTATCTGATCGTTTGGGGGTACGTAGGTATATATAGGAGGAAGGAGTACGTCGGTGGAGTAACAGGGGGCCCACGAGGGTGGAGGGCGCGCCTGGGGAAGGTAGGCGCGCCCCCTACCTCGTGGCCTCCTCCTTTATTTCTTGACGTAGGGTCCAAGTCTCCTGGATCATGTTCGTTCCAAAAATCACGTTCCCAAAGGTTTCATTCCGTTTGGACTCCGTTTGATATTCTTTTTCTGCGAAACTCTGAAATAGGCAAAAAACAACAATTCTGGGCTGGGCCTCCGGTTAATAGGTTAGTCCCAAAAATAATATAAAAGTGAATAATAAAGCCCAATAATGTCCAAAATAGAAGATAATATAGCATGGAGCAATCAAAAATTACAGATACGTTGGAGACGTATCAGTTAGCAACGTGATAGCTCATTTGAGAGATAGAGCTTTGCTCATCCACTTGGTTACTTCTCCATTGGAGTTCACGACCTCTTCAGAGAAGATCCCCCAAGCGGATTCAAGACCCCTCGCGGGAAGACCCCCTCAAGGCCTCCTCACGGAGATGAACTAGTTACCTCTTGTATCGTCCTTTGTTGGATTTGGATCGTGTATCTCTTTCTGTTTTGAGGATCTAGCACATGTGTAATTGAATATTGTTGGTTTGAGTGATTCCTCTCGTGTTTTCCCTCGTGTTTCCCCTCGTATTCTTCGTGTTCTTCGTAGGATCCCCTCCATTTCATGAAAGATCGGGCATCTAGGGTTCTACCCTACATCACCACGGCGGCCGTCTTGGCCAGCAGGCGACGCGGGCTTAGATGGCGGTGATTAGCTGCCACGGCTCGGTCCCGGGCGTGGTGGCTGGTGCTGGTGGGCTCGACCCTGATCTGTGTTGGGGATCGGTTGGGGCAGGGCGGGGGTGCACGGCGGGAGGTACTACAGCGTCGTGGCTGCTGCAGGTCTGCTGATGGCGAGGGGTGGCGGTGGCGACCTCCTTCTCCTGGATGTGTGCCGGCGGAAGGTGCATATCTAGGGTTCGTGCTCGGGCAGGCCAGGTCGGGGCCCGTGCCGGATCGTGGCTTGTGCTTCAGGTAGGAGAGGCCGGGCTTGGCCCGGGAGGTGCTCGCTGGTGGTGGTCGTGTTATTGTTGTGTTGGTGCACGGAACGGCGCCGGCGACCACGAATATGGAACTGTGTGAGCTTGCCTGGCCATGGGCTCGGGGCAGGCTCGCCGATGGCCGTCGGCAGTCTCGGAGTCGGGCCCCCCAGTCCACCTGGCACTGGCTGGGGACGCAGGTGTGGGTTCCTCCTATGGTGAAGGCGCCTACCCAGACTCGGGGACTGATGCCAGGCTACGAGTAGATAGACTAACATCACTCCTCCTATCATGGTTGAGTGCGTGGTGATGTGTGCGGCACACGGTATCTAGCGACAGGGATGCCGGGGCAGCGGCCCGGATGGCGGTCCGCATGGTTGCTCTCCGGCAGGCACCATGGTGGTGGTGGTGGCTTCACTCCCGGGTTTTGTGGGCAACGAGAGGTGCTGCGTTGGGTAACTTGGACGCGCCCCCTCCCCTAGAGGGGCGGCATCCCGATCTAGATCTGGAGTTCTGTCATCGCCGCGCTCTTCCTGGCGGCCTCGTTGTGGCACAAGCGAGTTACTGAGCGAAAGCTCCGTGCCTTTGCGCCGACGACGGCGACACCCGAGGGTGTCGTGATCTTCTTGAAGACGTCGTTGTGGTTCTTCTCTCCGTGTCAGGGTTCCGGGTGAAGACCTGTGTCCGGTGTGGACTCGGCAGCGGCGACGCTCTGCGTCGTTTTCCCTCTTGAGGGCGTTGTCGTGGAGCTTAGGTATGCTATGTCGTAGCGTGAGGGTGTTTAGTTCTTCCGGTGTTAGTTGCCGGTAGCGTAGTCGCGTGGATTCTTCGTGTGTCAGATATTTCAGGATCAGCTTTGTAAGAGGGCTACCTCATCATCTTGTATCGTTCGGCCGTGTACTTCTTCGGTTGATGCTTTATATATAAAGCGGGGCGAAATCCTGTTTCAAGACCATATTACTTTTCTATAATAAACTATTGGAAGCAAGTTATCTATTCAGGTGCAAGTTATCCACCATTTCTTTATTAAAACATTGCATTTTCCCTACGAGAGGACTAGGAAAAAAAACTCCGGGCCTTTAAATGCAAAGTCGACGAAATATTTGACCAGAGTGGTGATAGAAATTGCAGCTCCCTTGCCCAGTTGCCCCCACCACACCAGAGCGCGGAGGCCACGCAAAGTAAACTTGACCACTTCCTCTCCTAACCCTCCTCCAGCCCTTCTCTCGCTCTCTCAAGCGCCGCCCCATTTCCCGGAAGCTCGCCCGCCTGCCATGGAAGACGCAGAAGAAAATTCCATGTAAGTTCCTCCGATTTTCTTCCATAACTTTTCTCTCCTCTCAGCGTATATAAGTACTTCCCGGCGCACTCCGCGCACGAAAGCTTGGCTGCTTTAGCTTCCCCCAATCGCGCCATGATTTGGTGGTAGAAAAGGAGAGGAATTTGGGAGAGAGATGTACAGAGGAGCTGAAAATGCGTGTGCGCTTTGAAGGTTCGAGACCAGCCATGTCCTCGGCGCGCTGCTGGCCTCCTCGCCGCTGCTGGCGCGCGCCTGGGACCGGTGCGCGGCCGCCGCCGCGATGGGCGCCGCCTCCTCCGGGTTCGCGCACGGCGACGGCGGCGGGGACGGGGGGACGGTGTACGTGGCCTTCTCCGGCCTGCAGGCCGCGCTGTCGGTTGCGCGCCCGGCGGTGGCGAGCGGCGCCGACGTCTTCGCGCCGGTCGGCCTCGGCGGCGACGCGGCCGGGGCGCGGGCCTTCCCGCAGCTGGCGGCCGCCGAGCCGGACGCAGCCGCCGCCGGGGAGCGTGTCGCCGTGCAGGCGCTGGCTCTGCGGTGCTTCTTGAAACTGTGCGGCTCCCCTGAGTTCCAGGTAAATTAGTCAATCAATTAGCCGAATATCTCATCAATCAGCATTTAATCGGGTGTTTATCTCCTGGATTTATCAGCTTAATCATTTTTCCTTGTGATGATTGTTAGCGTGATGATCTGATATTTTTTCGTTCTGGTCCTATGGGCCAAGTTATGGTGATGTTGATGCGCCTGTCTTTAGTTGGTTGGTATGTCCTTGTGTTCACACTTAAAAGACTTCAGACTTCGGACATCAGTAGATGAGATAATGTACTCGATTATATTATGACAGTGTCAATTATTTGAGATCTCACCAGATAATAACTTAAGAGCTTAACTGGGACAATAAATTTAATAACATTGTGGCTTGTGGAATAATGAAACAAAAATAAAATCATTTGTTAGAAAGAAAACCAAATCTAAAGGTTGCATGTGAGATTGCCGTTGACTTAACCTTCTTTGTTTATTGTAGTGCCGTCTGAAATTGATTTTGTGTTGCCTAAGGCTAGTTCAGTGTATATCTTCTTTCTGTGTGATTTTTTTACGATCAATTTGGTGCCTTTTGACATAGAGTTTGTAAGTTCATCGAAAAGATCCAATCTCTATCGAACATGGCGGCCAGCTTGAGATGCTGTGCGCCTGTCCACTTTATGTCACTGCAAACAAAAAGTACGGCACAGATGGCGCATTACGCATCACCCAACGAAGTCTGTATGCTATTGCTATTTTGTTGTCACTTGCATGCAAGGAATTTTGGTGTGACCCACGGGCAACAGATGAGGATGATTGAGAGCAGCATGGAAGTATACCATACGGCTTTATTTGGAACGCATGAATTTGCTGGGAATTATGCAGTAATTTCACATGAAGTGGATGCAACAACTGCATTCCCATTAGAATCGGGGGAAATTTCCGTGCTCTGGATGAGCGCTGCATCTAGAGCATTTAGGAAATTCAGTCGCCCATGAAGAATAATAGTGCATAGTTTACTGTCATCCAGAGCACATGCTGATTTTGATGACATATACTCTTCATGTGCTGTCCAGATGTAAACAACTTATTTGAATTTGGTTATAATTACGTAGGATCATTTTACTCGGTCAGCAGACATACGACCTTAATTGTTTCTTGACAAGTTCAGTAATGCTTCAAAGATCTTCACCTGTCTTCATCTGGTACTATAATTCTCGTATCTTTCTTGCTATTCTAAATAAAATTTGTGGCCTGTTTCTTATTTATGAATCAATATGGATGTTTATATTCTCCTTGATCTTTCTCCTGAAAATAGTATTTGCTATTTGCAGTTATGCATCAGATTTTTTTTCTAGCTCAGTATTTTAGTGTTTTGATGTTTTTTCACTGCTGAAAATGGTTTCTTACTCATTCAATTGGGTTAATGACAATACAGATGCTACTAAATCAGATCCGGGGCAAGGCGGTGGTGTTCACCGGCCACTCCCTCGGTGGAGCCATCGCCGCTCTTGCGGCGCTGCACTACCTTTGCATCTCATCGTTAAGCTCGTCATGCAGTCCGTCTCCTGTGCTGTGTGTCACATTCGGGAGCCCACTGCTCGGCAACGAGGCCCTGTCCAGGGCCATCCTGCGAGAGCGGTGGGGCGGCAACTTCTGTAATGTCGTCTCACAGCACGACGTCGTCCCGAGGCTCCTCTTCTGCCCCCTAGACGCTGTCCCAGTGCACGTCATCATCGGTATGCAGCTGCAGCAATGGCCAGGACACACTCACCACACGGGTGTAATGACCACTCGTGTTGTGGACGCCGAGCAGGAGGGGCTGCGTCAACTGATACAGGCGCATGTCCGCACAGTGGCAATGGAGCAGAAGCTCGTGGACCCAGAATCGCGAGGGGGGAGCCCTTACCGTCCGTTCGGGGCCTACGTGCTGTGCTCGCCGGAAGGCGCAGCGTGCGTTGACAACTCAACAGCTGCAGTCCAGATGCTCTATGCCACATTCGCCGCCTGCTACACGCGGGGCGACACGACATCCCTGGAGGCCGCACACTCTTGCTATGGCGACCTTGTGCTGAAAATGCCACAGAACTTGCTCCTCAAGCGGCACCTGCATGCCATGGACGTGTTGGCATCCATGTCCAACTCCAACTACGATGCTGGCATCTCCCTAGCGATGGAGGCCTCCGGCATTGGCAGCGAGGCAACGGAGGCCACAACAGCGCGATACTGGCTGAAGGCGTCTAAGCGGGCGGGCCGCAGCCCAAGCCTGAACTGCGCGGGGCTCTCAACACGGCTGGGACGGATCACTCCATGCCGGGCACAGATCGAGTGGTACAAGGCATCATTCGACGCCGACATGGGGTACTACGACGCATTCAAGCAACAGAGGTCACCAAAGAAGTTCGGCAAGGCCAACATTTATCGCCTCAAGCTGGGCCAGTTTTGGGATGGTGTCCTCACAATGCTCGACAACAGCCAGCTGCCGCACGACTTCCATCGCCGGGCCAAGTGGGTGAACGCCGCCCGGTTCTACCAGCTCCTCGTCGAGCCACTGGACATCGCGGACTATCACCGCAACAACCTCCACAAGACAAGAGGCGGCTACATCACCCATGGTCGTGACAGAAGGTATGTTCGAGCTGCAAACACCATTGTTCATGCTTGGTCAGTGAGCTCACAGAGCATCCATACTCCACAGGTATGAGCTGTTCGACAAGTGGTGGAAGGAGAAGGGCGCCTTCAGTGGCACTAGCACCGGCGACACGTCGGTCACAGCGACAGCGAGGAGCAAGTACGCCGGGCTGACTCAGGATCCATGCTTCTGGGCGAGGGTGGAGGAGGCGTGGGATCAGACTGAAAGCGCCCAGGCCGAGCACGACGTGGCGATGCTGGCGATGAAGCTTGGGAGGCTGCGGGAGTTCGAGCGGTACGCCAGGGAGCTGGTGGAGAGCAAGGAGGTGTCCATCGACGTCCTTGCGCCGCAGTCGAGCTACACCCGCTGGGTGGAGGAGTGGAAGAAGCTCTTGCTCAGAGACGAAGCCAGAACAGCGTCGTTGTTTTAGTTCTCATGATGAATTAGCTGGAGCAGCTCAAGATTTTTATTTTTATTTTTTGCCACTAGTTTTAGGTAACTTAGTATAGCCCTGGTATAGGCGGTTGTAAATACGCATAGGCTTGCAGACCGCAGAGGCACTGCATTATGTTGTTGTATCAGTTCATCATCTTGCATCTTGATGCTGATTTATTCAGTTGTTTCTTCCTCAAGGCCGACGTTAATCTGCATTATTGAGCATCTGGGTGGTATGGTGTCCCTGTATGATCAGCGTCTGATATCAAAGTTTACATGATACCGCATCTCAAAATTCAAATTTGCAAGTCTTAAAAAATTCCAACATATGTCTACAATCACTAAAAATTTCAAATCTAAATTAAAAATACACATTGAGAAACAAAAAAAAGCAAAGGGATTGTAAACATGTATCTTGTGAATATTCAATTTTTGAGAACTTCTACTCCATCTGTCCCATAATATAAGAACACTTTTGGTAGTAAATTAACATTTGGAGACATGTATTCTAGATCAAGCAAACTGTGTGAGATGAGTCTTTAGAATCAAAAGGTGACATTTTTGCCATGAATTCGTGATGCTTACAGTATTCTAGATCATCGAAATCTTCAACGCCACCCACTCCACCGATGGAATCTCTCAATCGCAACTGAACATCTTAAGAGAAATTACAGGGTTTTTACTCAGGAAGAATGAAGAATTTTTGGTAAAAGCTCTCACAAACTTACAGACTACAGCATTCTGAATCGAAATGACATTTTGGAACACAGCACATATATCTGATTGACAACGAAGCGATTCAGCGATCATCAGCCACTGTGTTGCTTGTATTCAGCACTGATGTGCATGTCAGGAACAGACTAATATCAGCCCCGAGGGAAATGCCATGTCGCCGGCGCCTCCTCGCCCTTGCACGATCCTCTAGGAAGCGGCAAGCGGACCGACTCATCACTCATGTCGAATATCGCATATGAGCTCGGCGCGCTCGGCGCGTGCTTCCAGTACCACTGGCAACGGTCGTCATCCAGGAAGAAGATGCAGTTCCCCTTCAGATTGTACTGGGACGCACAGACAGACTTGGAGCATCTCGGCCCAAGAAACAGCACCTGGTCGTCCCCCACGCTCCTCCTCTCAACCCACTGCGACGACTGAAAGTCTGCCTCACACACCTCGAATTCAAACCGTACTGCCCTGATCTAGAACCTGGTGTGGCTGCCCGCAGGTGTGTTGCCATAGATTGTCCCGCGGACCAGCAGCAGGGCGCCGCGAGATTCAACCAGGTATTGGTCGAATACGAGGAGGCCACCCGGGAACCGCCTGAAGGGCCAGGGAGGACCCTCGATGATGCGCTCGATCCGGGAAATGGATAGGCTACAGTTGTCACTGTCCTCCTCGACATCAATAGAGTATATACTCCCTCCTTTCATCTATACACGGCCTAATGCATTTTTTAAGACCGTCTTTGACTATTGACAAGATTAGTAGTACGTGAGATGTTTAATGTGAAAACTATATCATTGAAAGCCCCTTTCACATATGAATTTGACGGTATGCTTTGTGTAAGTTGCATGTTATATTTTATTGCTCTAATATATGGTCAAAGTTAGCCTAAAAAACACATTAGGCCCTATATAGATGGAAGAAGGGAGTAGCAAAAAACTACCACATTACGGGCTAGGTCTACAAAAAACTATCACTTTTCTTAATGTTTCAAAAAGCTACCACAAAATTGGTTGGCTGTTCCAAAAAACCCAAATGACCATGTTGATTAGAATTGATCCGGTTTATGACAGGCCGGGCCCGCTCCTAACCAAACAATCTGTTGACTGTTTGTTTGACCGTTAGCTTACAAGTGGGGCCAACATGGAAGCCCTCCCTTCTTCCTCTTATATCCCTCTCTCTACCTTTTCTGTCTCCCCCTGAGACAGCCCTGGGCCCTCTACTGCCGCTGCCCTCGCCGACCTCCAGCCGCACGCGCGCACGCCGCCGATACGCTGCGTGCCTTGGATCTTGTTGCCGCCGCCCTCGCCAGCCTCCAGGACCCAGAGAGCCACCACGGGCAGTTGCCGACGCGGTGCTCTGACGAGCTAGTGCTCCGGCGCCCCGACGCGGACGAGCTCCTCACAAGTGCCCTCCTCCTCACTGGTGCTCCGATGCGACGATCCAGCCACGACCGACGCGCCCTGTAGCTCGCTCGCCCGCCGCCCTGCAACTCGCTCGTGCGCCCTGCTACTCGCTCACTCGCTCGCCTGCCGGCAGATGAGCACCAACTCGTTCACTGGTCGCCGCTGTGCAGAGGAGCTCCAGCCCGCCGCCGCTGCTGCCCCGCCGAAGCCACGGCTACAGCTCCGCCGCATACAGAAGCTCCTCGAGCTCCGGCCCAGAGCAACGTCGGCTGACGCACACATGTCCCTTTGTCAGCTCCAGAGCCGACGAGCTCGCCATCGAGGACCCGAGCTCGGCCACGATCAGCAGCGGCCGCGAGCAGCACATAGCGGCAGGGAGAAGCGGCAGGGAGCAGCGGCGCCGGCGGCGGGTGATACGTCTCCAACGTATTTATAATTTTTGATTGTTCCATGCTATTTTATTATCAATCTGGGATGTTTTATAATCATTTTATAGTCACTTTATATCATTTTTTGGTACTAACCTATTGACATAGTGCCAAGTGCTAGTTGCTGTTTTTTTCCATGTTTTTTACATCGCAGGAAATCAATATCAAACGGAGTCCAAATGCCACGAAACTTCACGGAGATTTTTTATGCACCAGAAGGAAGCTATTGGGCCCTGGTTGCACCTAGGGGGAGTCCCGAGGAGGGGACAACCCACCAGGGCGCGCCAGGAGGCCCAGGCACGCCCTGGTGGGTTGTGCCCACCTTGGGTGCCCCCCGGACCGCCTCTTTGCTCTATAAATACTCCAATATTCCAGAAACCCTCGGAGCATCGACGAAATATTCATCCAGCCGCCGTAGAGTCCAGAACCACCAGATCCAATCTAGACACCATCTCGGATGGGGTTCACCACCTCCATTGGTGCCTCTCCGATGATGCGTGAGCAGTTCTTTGTAGACCTTCGGGTCCGTAGTTACTAGCTATATGACTTTCTCTCTCTCGCTGAATTCTCAACACAATGGTCTCTTGGAGATCCATATGATATAACTCTTTTTGCGGTGTGTTTGTTGGGATCTGATGAACTTTGAGTTTATGATCAGTCATATATTTTTATATCCATGAAAGTTATTTGAGTTTCTTTGATATCTTATATCCATGATCTCTTATAGCCTCGTATTTCTTCTCCGATATTTGGGTTTTGTTTGGCCAACTTGATCTATTTATCTTGCAATGGGAAGAGGTGCCCGGTAGTGGGTTCGATCTTACAGTGCTTGATTTCAGTGACAGAAAGGGAAACAACACGTATGTATCGTTGCTACTAAGGATGAAACGATGGGGTCTATCTCTACATAGATAGATCTTGTCTACATCATGCCATCATTCTTATTGCATTACTCCGTTTTTCCATGAACTTAATACACTAGATGCATGCTGGATAGCGGTCGATACGTGGAGTAATATTAGTAGATGCAGGCAGGAGTCGGTCTACTAATCTTGGACGTGATGCCTATGTAATGATCATTGCCTGGATATCGTCATAATTATTTGAGGTTCTATCAATTGCCCAACAGTAATTTGTTTACCCACCGTTTGCTATCTTTCTCGAGAGAAGCCACTAGTGAAACCTACGTCCCCCGGGTCTTCTTTCTCATATATTTGCTTTGCGATCTATTTTATTTGCACTTTTTATTCAGATCTATTAAACCAAAAATACAAAAATACTTTGCTGCACTTTATTTTATTTGGCGTTCGATCTGTCAATCTACTACAAATTTACCTCACGTCCTTTGCTTGTCTTGAGGCGCCGTACCCCAGAAGGGATTGACAACCCCTTTAACACGTGGGTTGCGAGGTGTTGTTATTTGTGTGCAGGGGCTCTTTACATTGTGTTTCTTGGTTCTCCTACTGGTTCGTGAACCTTGGTTTCATATCTGAGGGAAATACCTACCGCTGCCGTGCTGCATCATCCCTTCCTCTTTGGGAAATACCGACGTAGCTTCAAGCAACATCAAAAGGAATTTCTGGCGCCGTTGCCAGGGAGGATCTTCAACATATACCAGGTTCCTAATCACAAATCTCACCTCCTCGCTATTTACATTATTTTCCATTTGCCTCTCATTTTCCTGTCCCCCACTTCACAAAAATTTGCCGTTTTATTCGCCTCTTTCCCCGTTCGCCGTTCTCTTGATTATAGTCTTGATGGCTAGCGTCCCTACTCCTCCTTTGTCACCATTTTGAAGTTCTTTACTTCAAACAAAGACAAGGAGAAAATTTGAAAGATGCCTGGTATAGGCTTATGGAATCGTATCGTGTTTCCAATCTAAAGGGGGATGCTAAGGTTCTGCTTCGTAATTTTTACATAGGATTAGCTTTGCATCATAGACAACTTCTGGATTTTGCCGCTAAAGGAAAT
Organism: Triticum aestivum; assembly: GCF_018294505.1. Classification (NCBI taxonomy): domain Eukaryota; kingdom Viridiplantae; phylum Streptophyta; class Magnoliopsida; order Poales; family Poaceae; genus Triticum; species Triticum aestivum. Next base: position 73,358,294 of record NC_057805.1, read on the forward strand.
TTTATTGAACTTGATGCAAACACTGCCTATGAAATTTTGGAAGGAATTTTGGGAATTCCTCCTCAAAAGAAGGGGTTTTCCTTTACCCCTGAGGGAGTTCAAATGTTGGATAAACTTGGTGATTTGCATAAACATATGGTTGAAATACAGAAATATAATGAACCCCTCAAGCACCTCACTGCTAGTATCAATCGCATGAATACTTTGATTACTCTTTGCAACAAGCGATTGGATATTTTGGATCTTAAGATGGTTTCTTTTCCGGAGAATTTAGGGAAGCGTAAAGAGCCTCCCGGGTTTGAGAAAACCCTTACAAAATTTGCCAAAACTTCGGATGACAAAACTTAGATCCTTGCTTTATGCCTAGCTAAGGGCGTAAAACTATAGCGCTTGTTGGGAGGCAACCCAATGAATAAATTTTATTTTTGCTTTTTTGCTTTTTGTTCTTGAGTGTTAGCACAATTATGCTACTGTTATGATTGTGTTTTTTGGGTTTCAATTAGTGTTTGTGCCAAGTAAAGCCTTTAGGATCTTCTTGGGTGATAGTTGTTTGATCTTGCTGAAAAAGACAGAAACTTTGCGCTCACAAAAATAATTTTCATAAATCACAGAAAAGTGATTTTGCCCTGATTCTTTTTGAATAAGATTAATATACAAATTAACCTGGTCTTCCTAATTTTGTAGAATTTTTGGAGTTCCAGAAGTATTCGCAAAAGTCAGATTGCTACAGACTGTTCTGTTTTGACAGATTCTGTTTTCTTTGTGTTGTGTGCTTATTTTGATGGCTCTATGGTTTTCTTTGATGATTTTTTGCCATAGAGAAGTTGGAATACAGTAGATATAATACAAAAACAAAATATGAATTGGTTTGATACAACACTTATAGTACTGGTTTACTTTCTTATACTAACGAATCTCACGAAGGTTTTGTTGAGTTTTGTGTGATTGAAGTTTTCAAGTTTTGGGTTATCTTACGATGGATGAAAGAAGGATAGAAGAGCCTAAGCTTGGGGATGCCCCGACATCCCAAGCTATTACCCAAGAATGAGCAACCAACTAAGCTTGGGGATGCCCCCGAGTGGCATCCCCTCTTTCTTCTAACAACTATCGGTATTTTACTCGAAGCTATATTTTTATTCGTCACATGACATGTGTTTTGCTTGGAGCGTCTTGTATGATATGAGTCTTTGCTTGCTTTATTTTGTGTTTTAAGTCATCAATCCTTGCTGGACACACCTATTTGAGAGAGCCAAAATTATTTCATGACTTGTTAGAATTGCTCTCTGTGCTTCACTTAAATCTTTTATGAGCTAGGACTTGCTCTAGTACTTCACTTATATCTTTTTGAGCACGGTGTGCTTAGTATTTTTGAAGAAATGCTCTCTTGCTTCACTTAGATTTATTTGAGAGTTAGTAATTTTTTTGAAGAAATTCTCTCTTGCTTCACGTAAATTATTTTGAGAGAAATAAAAAATTATGCTCATGATCTTCACTTATATTTGTCTGAGCTTATGAAAAGCAACACATGAAAATTAGTCCCAAAGTGATAGATATCCAAGAAGGATAAGTAAAAAAAGATTCATGAAGATCATTGGACAAAATAAACTTGATTCCTAGTAATAGTTTTGAGATATGATGATGTGATATGTGAGTTATGTTGATGAGTAATTATGCTTTAGTAAGAATGTTGGTGTTAAGGTTTGTGATTCCCCATGCATGCACGAAAGTCAATAGTCATGCAATGAAATTATATCCTACTTGTGGTGCATTATTCAGTGTTAATTATGCTTAATGCTTCCTTATGAGATTATTCGTTTCTTGGTTGGTCGCTTCTCAATATTTTTGCTAGCCTTCATTTTTCACCAAGTGTCGGTGTCAAAACCGGCGGATCTCGGGTAGGGGGTCCCGAACTGTGCGTCGAAGGTTGATGGTAACAGGAGACAGGGGACACGATGTTTACCCAGGTTCGGGCCCTCTCTATGGAGGTAATACCCTACTTCCTGCTTGATTGATTTTGATGAATATGAGTATTACAAGAGTTGATCTACCACGAGATCGTATGGCTAAACCCTAGAAGTCTAGCCTGTATGACTATGGTAATGAGTCTCTCCTCCTCCGGACTAAGTCCTCCGGTTTATATAGACACCGGGAGGATCTAGGGTTACACATGGTCGGTTACAATGGAAAGGAATCTACATATTCGGTCGCCAAGATTGCCTTCCACGCCAAGGAGAGTCCCATCCGGACACGGGTGCAGTCTTTGGTCTTCGTATCTTTACAGCCCATCAGTCCGGCCCATGGCGAACAGGCTGGACGCCTGAGGACCCCTTAGTCCAGGACTCCCTCAGTAGCCCCTGAACCTGGCTTCAATGACGAGGAGTCCGGCGCGTAGATTTGTCTTCAGCATTGCAAGGCGGGTTCCCCTCTCCGAACTCCAAAATAGTCTTCGGACGTATAGATCGTGTCCGGACCTGTAACACAGGCACCACACACAACTACGGAGGGAATATAATATCCCACGAGTCCCATCTGCCGACAACTTTTTGCAAGATGACATCACACCTGTTCGGTCACTATATCGAACCGTTTTTGTCCGCCATTCCGTGTTTCGAGATGCGGTTTCCATTGGCACGTCTTGTCAAAGCAGAGACCGTGTCCCTTTATTGCGGGATTTTCATCAATGCCGGCGTGGGTAACCCAACCGTGCCGTTTACACAGCCCTTGGGAATAGGCGAGTTTTAGGGCGAGTGGGGAGGCGTTCGATATTTACTGCCTTTATAAGGGGATAAGGATTCCCCCCTTTTCTCCCACGCCTTCTCTCTTCCTCCGCCCTTCCACCCTTGAGCTCCAGCGCCCAAGTTCTCATCTTCTTCCCACTTAAGCTAGCACTCAACCATGTCCGGATCCGGAGGACAAGGCAAGTGGATGGTCTCCTCCGTCAAGGAGAAAGACATTACTGAGCTTCGGGCGGCCGGGTACTTGGCGAAGGAAATGGCCCATCGTCTGCCGGCTAAGGGACAAGTCGTCCCCACGCCGAAGCCCAACGAGAGGGTGGTATTCATCCCTCATTTCTTCCGCGGACTAGGGTTTCCACTCCACCCTTTCATCCGTGGGCTGATGTACTATTACAGGATAGACTTTCACGATCTATCCCCGATCTCCTTCCTCAACATCTCGGCGTTCATCGTCGTGTGTGAGGCCTTCCTCCGCATCCAACCCCACTTCGGGCTGTGGCTCAAAGTCTTCAACATGAAGCCGAAGGTGGTGGATGGCCAGCACGCGGACTGTGGAGGAGCCATGGTGAGTAAGCTATCCAATGTCTCCTGGCCGAAAGGCACTTTCGTGGAGACTGTCAAGGAATGGCAGAAACAATGGTTCTACATTACGGAACCCCGCGGCACCAACTGGGCCGCAGCTGCCGAATTCAACCCCGGTGCTCCAATGCGGCTCACCTCCTGGGTCGAGAAGAGCCCGAACTGGTGTTCGCCAGACGAGCTGATAGCGCTGCAGACGCGCGTTCAGAGCATGGTGGACAAGAATGTCAAGCTTGTCGATATAATCCAGGTGATGCTAGTTCGTCAGATTCTCCCATGCCAAAGCCGAAGCCGCCCGCTATGGAAGTTCAATCCAAAGAAGCACCATACCATGAAGAGGCTCTTCGAGACCACTCACAAAGATGCCTGGAGGTTGCTCTTCAAGGGCAATGAGATACCGCCAGCCACGGATTCGGACCGTGGGCATGATGTTAACCACCCCGCCAGCGAGGTAAGCTTTTAACGCGTCCTCTACTTGTTTGTTTTAAGGAGGAAATCTGAACTTCTACTGTCATTGCTTCTTCAGGAATGGATGGAAAGGGCGAAGAAGATCCAGTGCCCGGTTCCGCTGCCTGAAGAACCAGTCATTCCGCATCTAGCGAAGATGCTGGTGCCGGCGCCCTATACGACGCCGGCGAAGAAGGACAAGGGGAAGGCCAAAGGGGTCCGGAGTGGCCCCCGTCGCAAGGGCGCTTCGGATGCGATGTCCGAAGACAAGACCCGCTCCTCCGCCGCCAAAGATGACGACGATGATGAGGAGGAGGAGAACAACCCTCCTCCTGATGAGGGAAGGAAGAAGAGGGCGGCCCCCACAATTCTGGAGACGGAGGAGCCCAAGAAGGGGAAAGGTCAGCTTGCGGGCAGCTCCGCATGGGACGTCGACAGCAGTCCGGAGCGACGCCCCCGCCCTAAGCCTCGGGCCGCATCGTAAGTGCTAAGACTCGTACATGCCCATAGATCTAACCTTTCCTCCTTGTCATATTGACATGGTCAATCATGCTGTTACAGTCCGGCCCACGACAGCTCCCAGTGATCCTCATCAGAGGGTTCATTGGACACGAAGGAGATGGCCAGTGGGACACCGCCGGCCGCATACTCTCCCAAGGCCAAGGGAGACGACGAGGTGCTCTCCCAACGGACCTTCCCATGTCGAGGAGGGGCACCAGAAGGCGAAGCCCCCGTCGCCGAACACCAGGGGGAGTCAATTCCCATGGAGACTGGGGATGAGGGCTGTATTCAATTCGGCCCTCAACCGGACTCGATTCTGGAGACCGATGCGGCTCCGGGATCCGGCACGCAGCCTCCTTCAAAAGAAGGGGGTATGCCTATTCCACCGGTGACCCCTGTCCAACCAGGGGCACCAGATAATCTGCTGGAAATGCTATGAGGCGCTTCCATTGTGGACGAGCATCGTGTTCTTATGGGCATGGTGATTGAAAGGGTTCAGTCCGCCAAGAGCGGACTGACCGAAGCCTGCAGCAGCTTGCTGACAGGTTTTGAGGTAAGCGACGCAAAAGGAGAAAATCCCGATATAGACAGTAGCCCCTGAGACACTGTCCGGTGTTCGGAAAGAAAAACCGGCAGAGGGTCAATCCCTGATGGAGGAAACTAACTAAACTTGTCTTAAATGAATACGCATGCGTCGCTGTTGGCCGCAGTCTCACATACTGCCGAAGTCTCCGGACTAAAGCAGAGACTGGAGCAGGCCAAGGTGGAGCTCGGTCAGGTGAGGAGGCAGCTCCAAGAAAAACAAGGTATGTGATAACCCGTTTTATATTAAGAAGGTAAAATGATATGCATTGACTGAAGTGTCAAGATGTATATAGAAGCGATGACCGAGGTCGAGGCACTGAAAGAGGCCCTGGCCGAAGCCGAGGGGAAGGCTGTCGAGGAGCAGGCCGCCCGTAAGAAGCTCAAGGCCCGGGTCAACGAGGTTCAACAAGAGCTCCAGGACACAGTGAGGAAGTGCGAGACCTTGGAGCGCGACGCGTCGGTTCGAGAGACTGAACTTGCCAAGGCTCGTCAGAGCATGGAGACGGCCCGGAATGAGGCCCAGGGCACCCTCCAAGCGACCCATGAGGCCAGGAAGATCGCGGCGGGTAAGGCATTTAGTATGCAAAGCAAGTATATGAAGAAGAAGTTTTTCTTACTAACCCGGATTCGGAGTTCTCCAGGAGCCTACGCAGATTTGCCGCGCAGTGTGTCCGACGCCACGGAATTCTTTCGAGTCGAAGAGGGGAGCTCCACGGAGAAATTGTTCTGGTCACAGTATCTTGCGCCAGAGCATCCCGTGCCCTTCACCGATCAGCTAAAACAGCTGGTGGAGCTGCATAGGGTGGCCGAACTAGCTATGAAGGATTTGATAATCCGGCTATGGCTAGCCGAAGCTATGCCCGACAACTACTTCAGACTCGTGAAGCGGTTGGTGAACGCCTGTCCTCGGCTGGACGTCGTCAAGCAATCGGCCTGTATTGAAGGTGCGTGCATGGCCTTCGCCCGTTCAAGATGTGGTGGGCGAAGATGGACGCCGTCGAGCTGACCCGGGGGCCGCCAGAGGGCAAGGAGTACCGCACACCCGAGTGCTATTTTGCGGATGTCCTAGAGGGGTCTCGCATTGTGGCAACGCAGTTTGGGCAAGACATTATTTTTGAATGAATATATTCGTGTTGTCTTTGCCTTGTATGATGAAACAAAGTCGGTTTGCAATATAATGCTTGTTATGTTTTAATTTTTTCCTCCTGTGTGGCCGTGTTGTATGAAATCTGATGGTTGCCCAGTCGTCGGCTTCTGCCCCCACGTAGGTAGTACGGAGGTGTTCGGGATGGAATCTAAACAATCTTGATCCAATTATATGGTCCTTGAAGGAGTTGTTTAGCGCAACGAACCAGGCAATCAGACTATGCGGCTTTAACGCCCTCACTTAGCCATAGGAGTTTTATAATAAAACATGGGCACAACGCCTGGTATCCGAACCAGAGTGCTATGAGCGTATGATCGGGAAGTACCGATCCTTCGCGTAATGCGGAAAAAATCTCCAACGATTTGCAACCTCCGAACAGCTGACCGGCTCTCGCCGTATCATGACAGTCAGTTTTCGGCTTTCTCTACTAAGGTGCTCCTTTGGATAAACCAGGGCACAATCACATCAGTTCTCCCTTTACTACCATAGCCAATATAGCGGAACGTAAGGTAGCAAGCACAGGAGCCGGGCAACCCAACTATTGACCAAAGACATGATTCGGAGCCAATGCATATAATGCTAAATTCGGGGTGCCGAACTATACTATAAAAGTGTCGGACTTTTGTTGCCATGTTGTGGGGTGCTATGAAGCCCCTGGCAAGGTGGAACACACCGAATGTACGGGTGTTATCTGATAGAATTACCAGGGAGGAAAAAGGCAAAAAGAAAGAAAGAACCAGTGGTAAGCTAAAGCCGTGGAAATTTAGGCCGCAAATTGTTTCTATTATAATTTCATTGGTGCGTTAAAGCGCGTTCGTACAAGTGGTGCAATAAGCAGAAAGGCTATTTACTATGCCTTTACCAAGAGAGAGCTGCGTATGGGTCCTAAAAAACTAGTAGATTGATCGTTTAACGAGACCACCTAGAGAAGCCCCCCATATATCTGCGGCTCTCCCGTGCCGAGCTTGTATAATACCATCCAGCAGGGTCAACTGACCGCTCTTATTCTTGCCGTCTTGAGAGGATCCATGATCAGGCCATTGGATGGGGTCTGCGGGATTGAGACCTGAAAGGAAAAAGTAAAAGTGAAAGCATGTGTGTATCCGGTGCCGGTTGAGCCGCACTGTGGGTCACAAGCTAGCTGTGCCTCCGTCGATGCCCATGGAATTTCAAGTGCGTAGTTATGTACGCGCGGCGCGAATGCCGCCGCCTGATCGGGACTGAGACAGAGGCCGGATTGCTAGTCGAGCTCCTGATGAGCCGAGCTATCCTTCTACAGAGTAGTTCGGACCCTCTTAATGGTGTCCGTGGGCTCGGCAGCCGAATTGGGGTTCTGCTTGAGAAGGTGATACGTCTCCAACGTATCTATAATTTTTTATTGTTACATGATATATTATATTCCGTTTTGGATGTTATTGGGCTTTATTATACACTTTTATATTATTTTTGGGACTAACCTATTAACCGGAGGCCCAACCCAGAATTGTTGCTTTTTGCCTATTTCAGTATCTTGCTGAAAAAGAATATCAAACGGAGTCCAAACGGAATGAAACCTTCGGGACCGTGATTTTTGGAACAAACGTGATCCAGAGGACTTGGACCCTACGTCAAGACATCAACCAGGAGGGCACGAGGTAGGGGCGCGCGCCCTCCACCCTCGTGGGCCCCACGTTGCTCCACCGACGTACTTCTTCCTCCTATATATACCTACGTACCCCCAAACTACCAGATACGGAGCCAAAAACCTAATTCCACCGCCGCAACCTTCTGTACCCGTGAGATCCCATCTTGGGGCCTTTTCCGGAGCTCCGCCGAAGTGGGCATCGATCACGGAGGGCTTCTACATCAACACCATAGCCTCTCCGATGATGTGTGAGTAGTTTACCTCAGACCTTCGAGTCCATAGTTATTAGCTAGATGGCTTATTCTCTCTTTTTGGATCTCAATACAATGTTCTCCCCCTCTCTTGTGGAGATCTATTCGATGTAATCTTCTTTTGCGATGTGTTTGTTGAAACCGATGAATTGTGGGTTTATGATCAAGTTTATCTATGAACAATATTTGAATCTTCTCTGAATTCTTTTATGTATGATTGGTTATCTTTGCAAGTCTCTTCGAATTATCAGTTTGGTTTGGCCTACTAGATTGATCTTTCTTGCAATGGGAGAAGTGCTTAGCTTTGGGTTCAATCTTGTGGTGTCCTTTCCCAGTGACAGTAGGGGCAGCAAGGCACGTATTGTATTGTTGCCATCAAGGATAACAAGATGGGGTTTATATCATATTGCATGAGTTTATCCCTCTACATCATGTCATCTTGCTTAAAGCGTTACTCTGTTCTTATGAACTTAATACTCTAGATGCATGCTGGATAGCGGTCGATGTGTGGAGTAATAGTAGTAGATGCAGGCAGGAGTCGGTCTACTTGTCTCGGACGTGATGCCTATATACATGATCATACCTAGATATTCTCATAACTATGCTCAATTCTATCAATTGCTCAACAGTAATTTGTTCACCCACCGTAATATTTATGCTCTTGAGAGAAGCCAGTAGTGAAACCTATGGCCCCCGGGTCTATTTTCCGTCATATTAATCTTCCAACACTTAGCTATTTTTATTGCCTTTTATTTTACTTTGCATCTTTACCATAAAAATACTAAAAATATTATCTTATCATATCTATCAGATCTCACTCTCGTAAGTGACCGTGAAGGGATTGACAACCCCTTTATTGTGTTGGTTGCGAGGATTTATTTGTTTGTGTAGGTGCGAGGGACTCGTGCGTGGCCTCCTACTGGATTGATACCTTGGTTCTAAAAAACTGAGGGAAATACTTACGCTACTTTACTGCATCACGCTTTCCTCTTCAAGGGAAAACCAACACAGTGCTCAAGAGGTAGCAAGAAGGATTTCTGGCACCGTTGCCGGGGAGGCTTACGCGAAGTCAAGTCAAGATTTAATCTCCCGTCAACGAGCCATTTCTGGCACCGTTGCTGGGGAGGCTTACACAAAGTCAAGTCAAGATTTGGACTCCAGACAATGAGCCATTTCTGGCACCGTTGCCGGGGAGTCTACGCAAAAGTCAACATACCAAGTACCCATCACAAACCCTTATCTCCCGCATTAAATTATTTGCCATTTGCCTCTCGTTTTCCTCTCCCCCACTTCACTCTTGCCGTTTTATTCGCCCTCTCTTTTCCATTCACCTCTTTTTCGCCCGCTTCTTGTTTGCTCGTGTGTTGGATTGCTTGTTTGTCACGATGGCTCTACCTAGATTTGGTGATCTTCACCTTAAAAGGTTAGAAGAGATCGAAGGCAACGTCAGGAGTTTCATGACTTTACAATTTGAGCATAATAATTTATTTAGGAACGAGCTTAAGGAACAAAAAAGCTTTATGGGTTATATGAATAAAGAGCTCGATGATATGTCTAAAGAATTTTATGGTTTGAAATCTCAGATTGCTCATCTCGAAAAATTAATAGCTGAAGTTTCGGATAAGCAGGGCACCTTAGTTAATAAGATGGCCGCTAAACCGGAAAATTTTGAAAATAAAGATGAAGATCTAAAAGTTATTGATGTGTCCCCTATTAATTCTTTGTTTTGCAATATGAATCTTGATAATGATGGGACTGAATATGATCCACCTTTACCTAGAAGGCGTTCAAAAAATTCGGAGTTTTTAGATCTTGATGCTAAAATTGATAAAAGTGAGATAGAAGAAGTTAAAACTTTAGATATCAATGAACCCACTATTTTGGATTTCAAGGAATTTAATTATGATAATTTCTCTTTGATAGATTGTATTTCCTTGTTGCAATCTGTGCTAAATTCTCCACATGCTTATGGCCAAAATAAAGCTTTTACCAAACATATCGTTGATGCTTTAATGCAATCTTATGAAGAAAAACTTGAGTTGGAAGTTTCTATCCCTAGAAAACTTTATGATGAGTGGGAACCTACTATTAAAATTAAAATCAAAGATCATGAATGTTATGCTTTGTGTGATTTGGGTGCTAGTGTTTCGACGATTCCAAAAACTTTGTGTGATTTGCTAGGATTCCATGAATTTGATGATTGCTCTTTAAACTTGCACCTTGCGGATTCCACTATTAAGAAACCTATGGGAAGAATTAATGATGTTCTTATTGTTGCAAATAGGAATTATGTGCCCGTAGATTTTATTGTTCTTGATATAGATTGCAATCCTTCATGTCCTATTATTCATGGTAGACCTTTCCTTAGAACGATTGGTGCAATTATTGAGATGAAGGAAGGGAATATTAGATTCCAATTTCCATTAAGGAAAGGCATGGAACACTTCCCTAGATAGAAAATAAAATTACCTTATGAATCTATTATCAGAGCTACTTATGGATTGCCTACCAAAGATGGCAATACCTAGATCTATCCTTGCTTGTATGCCTAGCTAGGGGCGTTAAACGATAGCGCTTGTTGGGAGGCAACCCAATTTTATATTTAGTATTTTTTGCTTTTTGCTTCTGGTTAGGAATAAATATTTGATCTAGCCTCTGGTTAGATTTTTTTGTGTTTTAATTAGTGTTTGTGCCAAGTTTAACCTATAGGATCTTCTTGGATGATAGTTATTTGATCTTGCTGAAAATTCCAGAAACTTTCTGTTCACGAAAAAAATTGTTAAAAATTATCAGAACGCGATATGATGTTGATTCCAATTTAAGAAGATCAATAAACAGATTGTTTAGGTCGTCCTATTTTGGCTGAATTTTTAGAGTTCCAGAAGTTTGCGTTAGTTACAGATTACTACAGACTGTTCTGTTTTTGACAGATTCTGTTTTTCGTGTGTTGTTTGCTTATTTTAATGCATCTATGGCTAGTAAAATAGTTTATAAACCATAGAGAAGTTGGAATACAGTAGGTTTAACACCAATATAAATAAAGAATGAGTTAATTACAGTACCTTGAAGTGGTGTTTTGTTTTCTTTCGCTAACGGAGCTCACGAGATTTTCTGCCAAGTTTTGTGTTGTGAAGTTTTCAAGTTTTGGGTAAAAGATTTGATGGATTATGGAACAAGGAGTGACAAGAGCCTAAGCTTGGGGATGCCCATGGCACCCCAAGATAATCTAAGGACACCTAAAAGCCAAAGCTTGGGGATGCCCCGGAAGGCATCCCCTCTTTCGTCTACTTCCATCGGTAACTTTACTTGGAGCTATATTTTTATTCACCACATGATATGTGTTTTGCTTGGAGCGTCTTGTATTATTTGAGTCTTTATTTTTTAGTTTGCCACAATCATCCTTGCTGTACACACCTTTTGAGAGAGACACACATTGTTCGGAATTTATTAGAATACTCTATGTGCTTCACTTATATCTTTTGAGCTATATATTTTTTGCTCTAGTGCTTCACTTATATCTTTTAGAGCACGGTGGTGGATTTGTTTTATAGAAACTATTGTTCTCTAATGCTTCACTTATATTATTTTGAGAGTCCTACAAAACAGCATGGTAATTTGCTTAAATTGAGAAGGTAGTCCTAAAGTAATAGGCATCCAAGATTAGTAAAAATTATCTTATGAGTGTGTTGAATATTATGAGAAGTTTGATGCTTGATAATTGTTTTGAGATATAAAGATGGTGATATTAGAGTCATGCTAGTTGATTAGTTGTGGATTTGAGGAATACTTGTGTTAAAGTTTGTGATTCCCGTAGCATGCACGTATGGTGAACCGTTATGTGATGAAGTCGGAGCATGATTTATTTATTGATTGTCTTCCTTATGAGTGGCGATCGGGGACGAGCGATGGTCTTTTCCTACCAATCTATCTCCTAGGAGCATGCACGTAATACTTTGCTTTGATAACTTGTAGATTTTTGCAATAAATATATGAGTTATTTATGACTAATGTTGAGTCCATGGATTATACGCACTCTCTCCCTTCCACCATTGCTAGCCTCTCTAATACCGCACACTTTTCGCCGGTATCATACACCCACCATATACCTTCCTCAAAAAAGCCACCATACCTACCTATCATGGCATTTCCATAGCCATTCCGAGATATATTGCCATGCAACTTACCACCGTTCCGTTTATTATGACACGCTCCATTATTGTCATATTGCTTTGCATGATCATGTAGTTGACATTGTATTTGTGGCAAAGCCACCATTCATAATTCTTTCATACATGTCACTCTTGATTCATTGCATATCCCGGTACACCGCCGGAGGCATTCACATAGAGTCATATTTTGTTCTAAGTATTGAGTTGTAATTGTTGAGTTGTAAGTAAATAAAAGGTGTGATGATCATCATTTTTAGAGCATTGTCCCAAGTGAGGAAAGGATGATGGAGACTATGATTCCCCCACAAGTCGGGATGAGACTCCAGACTAAATAAAAAAAGGGAGAAAGGCCATAAAAAAGAGAAGGCCCAAAAAAATGATGAGGGAAAAAGAGAGAAGGGACAATGTTACTATCCTTTTACCACACTTGTGCTTCAAAGTAGCACCATGATCTTCATGATAGAGAGTCTCCTATGCTGTCACTTTCATATACTAGTGGGAAATTTTTCATTATAGAACTTGGCTTGTATATTCCAATGATGGGCTTCCTCAAAATGCCCTAGGTCTTCGTGAGCAAGCGGGTTGGATGCACACCCACTTAGTTTCTTTTGTTGAGCTTTCATACACTTATAGCTCTAGTGCATCCCTTGCATGGCAATCCCTACTCACTCACATTGATATCTATTAATGGGCATCTCCATAGCCCGTTGATATTCCTAGTTGATGTGAGACTATCTTCCCCCTTTTTTGTCTTCTCCACAACCACCATTCTATTCCACCTATAGTGCTATATCCATGGCTCATGCTCATGTATTGCGTGAAGATTGAAAAAGTTTGAGAACATCAAAAGTATGAAACAATTGCTTGGCTTGTCATCGGGGTTGTGCATGATTTAAATATTTTGTGTGGTGAAGATAGAGCATAGCCAGACTATATGATTTTGTAGGGATAACTTTCTTTGACCATGTTATTTTGAGAAGACATGATTGCTTAGTTAGTATGCTTGAAGTATTATTATTCTTATGTCAATATTAAACTTTTGTCTTGAATATTTTGGATCTGAATATTCATACCACAATTAAGAGAATTACATTGAAAATTATGCCAAGTAGCATTCCACATCAAACATTCTGTTTTTATCATTTACCTACTCGAGGACGAGCAGGAATTAAGCTTGGGGATGCTTGATACGTCTCCAACGTATCTATAATTTTTGATTGTTCCATGCTATATTATATTCTGTTTTGGATGTTATTGGGCTTTATTACACACTTTTATATTATTTTTGGGACTAACCTATTAACCGGAGGCCCAGCCCAGAATTGCTGTTTTTTGCCTATTTCAGTATCTTGCAGAAAAAGAATATCAAACGGAGTCCAAATGGAATGAAACCTTCGGGAACGTGATTTTTGGAACAAAGGTGATCCAGAGGACTTGGACCCTACGTCAAGACATCAACCAGGAGGGCACGAGGTAGGGGGCCGCCCTCCACCCTCGTGGGCCCCACGTTGCTCCACCGACGTACTTCTTCCTCCTATATATACCTACGTACCCCCAAACTACCAAATACGGAGCCAAAAACCTAATTCCACCGCCGCAACCTTTTGTACCCGTGAGATCCCATCTTGGGGCCTTTTCCAGAGCTCCGCCGGAGGGGGCATCGAACACGGAGGGCTTCTACATCAACACCATAGCCTCTCCGATGATTTGTGAGTAGTTTACCTCAGACCTTCGGGTCCATAGTTATTAGCTAGATGGCTTCTTCTGTCTTTTTGGATCTCAATACAATGTTCTCCCCCTCTCTTGTGGAGATCTATTCGATGTAATCTTCTTTTGCGGTGTGTTTGTTGAGACCGATGAATTGTGGGTTTATGATCAAGTTTATCTATGAACAATATTTGAATCTTCTCTGAATTCTTTTATGTATGATTGGTTATCTTTGCAAGTCTCTTCGAATTATTAGTTTGGTTTGTCCTACTAGATTGATCTTTCTTGCAATGGGAGAAGTGCTTAGCTTTGGGTTCAATCTTGCGGTGTCCTTTCCCAGTGATAGTAGGGGCAGCAAGGCACGTATTGTATTGTTGCCATCGAGGATAACAAGATGGGGTTGTATCATATTGCATGAGTTTATCCCTCTACATCATGTCATCTTGCTTAAAGCGTTACTCTGTTCTTATGAACTTAATACTCTAGATGCATGCTGGATAGCGGTCGATGTGTGGAGTAATAGTAGTAGATGCAGGCAGGAGTCGGTCTACTTGTCTCGGACGTGATGCCTATATACATGATCATACCTAGATATTCTCATAACGATGCTCAATTCTATCAATTGCTCAACAGTAATTTGTTCACCCACCGTAATATTTATGCTCTTGAGAGAAGCCACTAGTGCAACCTATGGCCCCCGGGTCTATTTTCCATCATATTAATCTTCCAACACTTAGCTATTTTTATTGCCTTTTATTTTACTTTGCATCTTTACCATAAAAATACCAAAAATATTATCTTATCATATCTATCAGATCTCACTCTCGTAAGTGACCGTGAAGGGATTGACAACCCCTTTATTGCGTTGGTTGCGAGGATTTATTTGTTTGTGTAGGTGCGAGGGACTCGTGCGTGGCCTCCTACTGGATTGATACCTTGGTTCTCAAAAACTGAGGGAAATACTTACGCTACTTTACTGCATCACCCTTTCCTCTTCAAGGGAAAACCAACGCAGTGCTCAAGAGGTAGCAGAAGGCCGCTCTGTACTTCTGCTGCTAAGGCAGCTGTGTGCTCTTCTGTATGGAGAGAGCGTTCCGTATTTCTGTTGACCGTGATGACGCCGCGTGGACCGGGCATCTTGAGCTTAAGATAAGCATAGTGAGGTACCGCATTGAATCGAGCGATTGTGGTTCGTCCCAGCAGTGTGTGATAGCCGCTGCGAAAGGGGACGATGTCGAAGATTAACTCCTCACTTCGGAAGTTGTCCGGAGACCCGAAGACAACTTCTAGCGTGATTGAGCCCGTACAGCGGGCCTCGACACCTGGTATGACTCCTTTGAAGATAGTCTTTGTGGGCTTGATCCGTGATGGATTGATGCCCTTTTTCGCACTGTATCCTGATAAAGCAGGTTGAGACTGCTACCGCCGTCCATAAGGACGCGCGTCAGGTGAAATCCGTCAACGATTGGGTCGATGACTAGTGCGACTGAACCGCCATGACGGATACTAGTCGGGTGATCCCGACGATCAAAGGTGATCGGGAATGATGACCAAGGATTAAATTTTCGGGCGACTGGCTCTATCGCATAGACGTCCCTTAGTGTGTGCTTGCGTTCCCTTTTAGGGTAGCGTGTGGCATATATCATGTTTACTGTTTTGACTTGGGGGAAAACTTCTTCTGCCCCCCTGTGTTCGGTTGCCGGGGCTCCTCTTCATCGTCCTCGCTTTGCGATCCCTTTTCCCTGTTCTCGGCGTTTAATTTGCCGGCCTGTTTAAAAACCCAACAATCTCTGTTGGTATGATTAGCTAGTTTGTCTGGGGTGCCATGTATCTGGCACGGGCGATCGAGTATGCGGTCCAGGCTGGATGGTCCCTGGTTGTTTCTCTTGTAAGGCTTCTTCTGCTGGCTCGACTTGGAGCCGCTGAATCCGGCGTTGACTGTAGTGTCATCGGTATTATCACCATTGCTTCGGCGTTTGTGTCTATTACGTCGGAGCTTGCCGTTACTGTTCTTAACCTCAGAGGGGCCTGCCTCGTTGGCTGTGTTTTTGCTGCGAGCCAACCAACTATCCTCACCCACGCAAAAGCGGGTCATGAGTGCCGTGAGGGCCGCCATAGATTTTGGCTTTTCTTGGCCGAGGTGGCGGGCGAGCCATTCGTCGCGGATGCTATGTTTAAAGGCCGCTAGGGCTTCGGCATCCGGACAGTCGACTATCTGGTTCTTTTTAGTTAGGAACCTAGTCTAGAACTTCCTGGCCGACTCCCCGGGTTGTTGAACTATGTGACTTAGGTCATCGGCATCTGGTGGCCGAACATATGTACCTTGGAAGTTGTCGAGAAAAGCTTCTTCCAGGTCCTCCCAGCTGCCAATAGAATTCTCGGGCAGACTGTTTAGCCAGTGCCGAGCTGGCCCTTTGAGCTTCAGTGGGAGGTATTTGATAGCATGGAGGTCATCTCTGCGGGCCATGTGAATGTGGAGAATAAAGTCCTCGATCCATACCGCGGGATTGATTGTTCCATCGTATGACTCGATGTTTACGGGTTTGAATCCTTCTGGGAATTCATGATCCATTACTTCGTCAGTGAAACAAAGAGGGTGTGCGGCGCCTCTATATCGGGCCGCATCACGACGTAGCTCTGATGGAGTCCGTCTGCGGTTTTTGGTCCGGGCGTGACTAGGTTTGTCGCGCCCGAATAGGTAGCCATCGTCACGTATCGAGGCACGTCCTCGCGATCCGTAGATCGATCTTGTATTTTCTGCTCTACTGTCCAGGTCTTGACGGAGGTCATATGTATAGCCCCGAGCTGTCTTATCCCTGCCTTTACGGCGGGGTAAGACAGTCTGGTTTTCGGATCGGGTTGCCGTTTTATCCCGACCGCGCGGTGGCCGATCAATCGCATTGCGTGATGCTGGTGCAGGGTCTGGCGCCTCATCGTCGAACTGAGGTAGTAATCTGCGCTTCAGGTAACTTTTGGCTGGGCATTTACGGCTGTATTCCTCGGCTGCCAGGACATCGGTCCATCTGTCATTGAGCAGGTCTTGATCAGCTTGAAGCTGCTGCTGCTTCTTTTTCAGGCTCCTCTCAGTGGCTATTAGCTGAAGCTTAAAGCGCTCCTGCTCCAGAGGCTCCTCAGGCATGATGAAGTCTTCGTTGCCGAGGCTCACTTCCTCCTCGGAAGGCGGACGGTAACTACTGTCCTCCGAGTCTTCTTCTATGGCCTGTTCGTCGGGGCTGACATGCCCTGATTCCCGATTGTCTTGTTCGGAAGCTTGTTCACCGGGTTCGTCTGTGTCTTCGGCACCATCCGGAGTGTTATCGTCTCCTGTGCCGGTGTTGCTGTCCCTGCTGTGGCGGGACTTAGAGCGGCGTCGCTGATGCCGGCGCTTTGGTTGTGTTTTAGGAGGGTCCTCCTTTGCTGGGTTTTCCTTGTCGTCGCCGCTATTATTTTTCGGCGTATCTACCATGTATACGTCATATGAGGAAGTGGTTGTCCAGCGTCCAGTGAACGGCGGGTTTTGGGCCTCCTCGTCTCCGGCATCGTCGTCCATACCGTCGATGTCTTTGGAGTCATAGTCAAGCGTGTCGGTTAAGTCTTCGACAGTGGCTAGGAAGTGGGTGGTGGGTGGGAAGCGAAATTCTCCCCCATCATCAGCCTCCAGCTCGAGCCGGACATAGTTCGGCTGTGAATTCCCCGCCAAGGACAAATTTCTTAACGAATTTAGCACATTGCCCAAGGGCGAATGCTGGAAGATGTCTGCGGCGCTAAACTCAAAGATTGCGATCAAGTTCAGCGTCCGCGGATGCACATGGCTCGGAATTTATATCCAGAGACGAGTCCGGAGTTCCGGTGACAAAGACGTCGTGTGACTTTAGGTCTATGTTCGGCTCCAACGCTGTGGAATCTGTGGCCCCCGCGGTGGGGTTGAGCCTCCCCTCCTTGGATGGCGCAATATGCTCCGGATCTACGGCCAGAGCAGTTACCGGAGCAATCTCTTGGATGCCGTCCGATGACAGATTTAGGTCATGTTCATCGGGGTGACTAGGAGCGACCGTCGCGGTCTCGAATCCAGCAAAGATCAAGTCTCCACGGACGTCCGCGACGTAGTTCAAGCTCCCAAACCTGACCTGACGGCCAGGGGCGTAGCTGTCGATCTGCTCCAGACGGCCAAGCGAGTTGGCCCGCAGTGCGAAGCCACCGAATACGAAGATCTGTCCGGGGAGGAAGGTTTCTCCTTGGACAGCATTGTCATTGACAATTGAAGGGGCCATCAAACCTTTTGGGGACGGCACAGTGGAACTCTCAATGAAAGCACCAATGTCGGTGTCAAAACCGGCGGATCTCGGGTAGGGGGTCCCGAACTGTGCGTCGAAGGTCGATGGTAACTGGAGACAGGGGACACGATGATTACCCAGGTTCGGGCCCTCTCTATGGAGTTAATACCCTAGTTCCTGCTTGATTGATTTTGATGAATATGAGTATTACAAGAGTTGATCTACCACGAGATCGTATGGCTAAACCCTAGCAGTCTAGCCTGTATGACTATGGTAATGAGTCTCTCCTCCTCCGGACTAAGTCCTCCGGTTTATATAGACACCGGGAGGATCTAGGGTTACACAAGGTCGGTTACAAAGGAAAGGAATCTACATATTCGGTCACCAAGCTTGCCTTCCACGCCAAGGAGAGTCCCATCCGGACACGGGTGCAGTCTTCGGTCTTCGTATCTTCACAGCCCATCAGTCCGGCCCATGGCGAACAGGCCGGACGCCCGAGGACCCCTTAGTCCAGGACTCCCTCACCAAGTATGACCTCTACTTGTGCATCCAAAATCCTTTAAACCAGTTTTGCCACATGAGTCTACTATATCTACCTATATGCGGTATTCACTTGCCGTTCTAAGAAAATTTGCATGTGCCATCTCTAATTTTCAAAATAAACTTCTCTTTTGTGTGTTTGTTTCGCTCGCGGAACAGTAACGGGTGGTTAATATTTTCCATGCTGGATGTGTTATTCTCACGATGAGTGTTTATTCACTTGTCATTGCATGAGAGTAAGGCAAAGGTTTTAGGGATGCCCAGTCCTGAAATGCAAAAATGAATTTACTTTATGTTTTGAAATAATAAATTCCTTGGAAAGTGTTGGTATGGAGGGCAACTGTGAATACGGCTAGCCATGGAAAGTGAAAGAAGGTTGAAAAAGGAATAAACTTTATTTTCTGTTTGGGAACCGCATATGGCATATCTAGCATGGAAAGTGTTCGGAACTCTGAGTCGTTTTCGTTGGTGGGATGGATACACCTCCCAAAATGTTTTTATCTCTGATTTTTTCCGCTTTGAGATCTGGCACTAAGGGGTCCTCGGGTGTCCGCCTGTTAGCCATGGGCCGGACTGATGGGCTGTGGAGATACGAAGACGGAAGACTACATCCGTGTCCGGATAGGACTCTCCTTGGCGTGGAAGGCAAGCTTGGCGGCCAAATATGTAGATTCCTTCTTTGTAACCGACCTTGTGTAACCCTAGATCCTCCCGATGTCTATATAAACCGAAGGACTTAGTCCGGAGAGATACCGATTACCGTAGTCATACAGGCTAGACTTCTAGGGTTTAGCCATTACGATCTCGTGGTAGATCAACTCTTGTAATACTCATATTCATCAAGATCAATCAAGCAGGAAGTAGGGTATTACCTCCATAGAGAGGGCCCGAACCTGGGTAAACATCGTTTCCCCTGTCTTCTGTTACCATCGACCTTAGACGCACAGTTCGGGACCCCCTACCCGAGATCCGCCGGTTTTGACACCGACATTGATGCTTTCATTGAGAGTTCCACTGTGCCGTCCCAAAAAGGTTTCGATGGCCCCTTTAATCGTCAATAATGACGCTGTCCAAGGAGGAACCTTCCTCCCTGGATAGATCTTCATGTTCGGCAGCTTCGCACTGCGGGCTAACTCGCTTGGCCATCTGGAGCAGATCGATAGCTACGCCCCTGGCCATCAAGTTAGATTTGGGAGCTTGAACTACATCGCGGACATCCGTGGAGACTTGATCTTCGCCGGATTCGAGACCGCGGCGACTGCTCCTGGTCACCTCGACGAACATGACCTAAATCTGTCGTCAGACCGCTTTCAGGAGATAGTTCCTGTAACTGCTCCGACCTTAGTACAGAGCATATTGCGCCATCCAAGGACGGGAAGCTCAACCCCGCCATAGAGACCACGGATCCCGTGGAGTTGGAGCCGCACAGGGACCTAAACTCATGGGACATCTGCGTTACCGGAACTCCGGACTCATCTCCGGTCATAAGTTCCGAACCATATGAGCCCGCAGATACCGAACTTGATTGTTCATCGATCTTGGAGGTCAGCGCCGCAGACATCTTCCAGCACTCGCCCTTGGGCGATGTTCTAAACTCATTAAAAAACCTGTCCTTGGCGGGGGACTCTCAGCCGAACTATGTTCGATTCGAACTAGAGGCTGATGATGGAGAATTTCGCTTCCCACCCACCACCCACTTCATAGCGACCGTCGAGGACTTAACCGACATGCTTGAATATGACTCCGAAGACATCGACGGTATGGACGACGATGCCGGAGACGAGGAGGCCCAAAACCCGCCGTTCACTAGAAGATGGACGACCACTTCCTCATATGATGTATACATGGTAGATACACCGAAAAATAATAGCGGCGATGACAAGGAGAACCCAGCAAAAGAGGACCCTCCTAAAACACAACCAAAGCGCCGGCGTCAGCGGCGCCGCTCTAAGTTCCGCCGCAGCAGGGACAGCAACACCGACACAGGAGACAATAACACTCCGGATGGTGCCAAAGTCACAGAAGAACCCGATGAACAAACTGCCGAACAAGACAATCGGGAATCAGGGCATGCCAGCCCTGACGAACAGGCCATAGAAGAAGACTCGGAGGACGGTAGTTACCGTCCGCCTTCCGAGGAGGAGGTGAGCCTCGGCAATGAAGACTTCATCGTGCCTGAGGAGCCTCTAGAGCAGGAGCGCTTTAAGCTTCAGCTAATAGCCACTACGAGGAGCCTGAAAAAGAAGCAGCAACAGCTTCAAGCTGATCAAGACCTGCTCAATGACAGATGGACCGATGTCTTGGCAGCCGAGGAATACAGCCTTAAACGCCCAGCCAAAAGTTACCCGAAGCGCAAATTGCTACCTAAGTTCGATGATGAGGTTCCAGATCACGCACTAGCTTCACGCAATGCGGTTGATCGACCACTGCTAGGTCAGGATAAAACAGCAACCCGAGCCGAAAACTAGACTGTCCCACCTCGCCGCAAAGGCAGGGATAAGACAGCTTGGGGCCATACATATGATCTTCGTCAAGACCTGGACAGTAGAGCAGGACATACAAGATCGATCTATGGATCTCGAGGACGTGCCTTGACACACGAGGACGGCTATCTATTCGGACGTGACAAACCTAGTCACGCCCGGGCCAAAAACCGCAGACGGACTCCATCAGAGCTACGTCGCGATGCGTCCCAATATAGAGGCACCACACACCCTCTTTGTTTCACGGACGAAGTAATGGATCATGAATTCCCAGAAGGATTCAAACCCGTAAACATCGAGTCATACGATGGAACAACTGATCCCGCGGTATGGATCGAGGACTTTATTCTCCACATTCACATGGCCCGCGGAGATGACCTCCATGCTATCAAATACCTCCCACTGAAGCTCAAAGGGCCAGCTCGGCACTGGCTAAACAGTCTGCCCGAGAATTCTTTTGGCAACTGGGAGGACCTGGAAGAAGCTTTCCTCGACAACTTCCAAGGTACATATGTTCGGCCACCAGATGCCGACGACTTAAGTCACATTGTTCAACAGCCCGGGGAGTCAGCCAGGAAGTTCTGGACTAGGTTCCTAACTAAAAAGAACCAGATCGTCGACTGGCCGGATGCCGATGCCCTAGCGGCCTTTAAACATAGCATCCGCGACGAATGGCTCACCCGCCACCTCGGCCAAGAAAAGCCAAAATCTATGGCAGCCCTCACGGCACTCATGACCCGCTTTTGCGCGGGTGAGGATAGTTGGTTGGCTCGTAGCAAAAACACAGCCAGCGAGGCAGGCCCCTTTAAGGTTAAGAACATTAACGGCAAGCTCCGACGAAGCAGACACAAACGCCGAAGCAACGGCGACAACACTGATGACACTGCTGTCAACGCCGGATTCAGCGGCTCCAAGTCCAGTCAGCGAAAAGCCGTATATAAGGAACAACCAGGGACCATCCGGCTTGGACCGCATACTCGACCGTCCGTGCCAAATCCATGGCACCCCAGACAAACCAGCCAACCATACCAACAGGGAGTGCTGGGTTTTTAAGCAAGCCGGCAAGTTAAATGCCGAGACCAAGGAAAAAGGATCGCAGAGCAAGGACGATGACGAGGAACCCCAGCAGACAAACACAGGGGGACATAAGAAGTTTCCCCCTCAGGTCAAAATGGTGAACATGATATATGCTACACACATCCCCAAAAGGGATCGCAAGCGCGCACTAAGGGACGTTTATGCGATAGAGCCAGTCGCCCCAAAATTCAACCCATGGTCATCGTGCCCGATCACTTTTGATCGTTGGGATCATCCGACCAGTACCCGGCATGGCGGATCAGATGCACTAGTCCTGGACCCAATCATCGATGGATTCCACCTAACACGAGTCCTCATGGACGAGGGCAGCAGCCTCAATTTGCTCTATCAGGATACAATGCGCAAAATGGGCATTAACCCATCACGGATCAAGCCCACAAGGACTACCTTTAAAGGAGTCATACCAGGTGTAGAGGCCCGCTGTACGAGCTCAATCACACTAGAGGTAGTCTTCAGATCTCCGGACAACTTCCGAAGCGAGGAATTAATCTTCGACATCGTCCCCTTTTGCAGCGACTATCACGCACTGCTCGGACGAACCGCATTTGCTCGATTCAATGCGGTACCTCACTATGCTTATCTAAAGCTCAAGATGCCCGGTCCACGCGGCGTTATAACGATCAACGGAAACACGAAACGCTCCCTCCATACAGAGGAGCACACCGCCGCCCTAGCAGCAGAAGTACAGAGCGGCCTTTTCAAGCAGAACCGTAATCCGTCTGCCGAGCCCCTGGACACCCTTAAAAGAGTCCGGACTATGCTGCAACAGGACATCTCGGCTCGTCACGAACTCAATTAGCAATTCGGCCTCCGTCCCAGCCCCGATCAAGTAGTGGCATTCGTACCACGCATACATAATTATGCACTCGAAATTCCATGGGCATCGATGGACGCATAGCTAGTTTGTGATCCATAGTTCGGCTCGACTGATCCCGGACACACGTATACTTCCACCATTTCCCTTTTCCTTTTGCACATTTTCTTTTACATACGCCTTCTTCGACGGCGGGATTACTGTCAGGACCAGATTTTCGGGATATCAATTTCCCAGAAAATGGCCCTTGCGGTCACCAGCCCCAGGATTACTGTTAGCTGATGAGGCACCAACTTGATACAGAAACTCCAAGCAAAATACATAATATGTAGTACAAGACCATTCTGGCCTATGAGTACAACAACTGGTTTCTAGTGGTTGATGGCGGAAGCGGTTTGTGGTTCATCAGTGGCCATGGGACTCCATTTCCCACAGGAACAGCTGACCAGGTTAACTCCTATCTTCGCGAGGCTGTTGTCACCATTGCGTGGGTTCCGGGGCTGACATCGCAACGCTCCTCTCCAAGCAAGAAATCTGGCCAAGACAATAGCCAGGGACAAGCCAGTGAGTACTTTGAATGTACTCGCAAACATTATGAACACGGGTATAATATAACAAACGATAATCATGCTCTGAAATATTCTATGATCACAACGTCAGTCATGAAATCAAAACCCATGTTGCACGCAAGCAGGTTGTTCATATAAAACATGAATATGCAATCCGAGAATAGAAATAAAAATGCACCGATCGGGTGTCTGAAGCGACGCCTCGAAAGGACGACAACAGAAAGCGTGCCTCAGTCGGGCGTCTGAGCGACACCACATAAAGGGCTTATAAAGTAAAATAAGTTAGAAGCATGCCACAGTCGGGCGTCTGTGCGACACCACATAAAGGGCTTATAAGGTAAACAAATAACAAGCATGCCACAGTCGGGCGTCTGAGCGGCACCACATAAAGGGCTTATAAAGTAAACAAATAACAAGCATGCCACAGTCGGGCGTCTGAGCGACACCACATAAAGGGCTTATAAAGTAAACAAATAACAAGCATGCCACAGTCGGGCGTCTGAGCGACACCACATAAAGGGCTTATAAAGTAAACAAATAACAAGCATGCCATAGTCGGGCGTCTGAGCGACACCACATAAAGGGCTTATAAAGTAAACAAATAACAAGCATGCCACAGTCGGGCGTCTGAGCGACACCACATAAAGGGCTTATAAGAAAATAATCACAATGAATATCCAGGAGGTAGAACCGTCCGAGGGATACTCAATAATTCAAGTAAAAAAAGGGTTAGTCCAATATAATAATAATCATAATCATCATAAGTCACAAGTCCTGATCCATGTTCCGGTTTAGTAGTTTCTCCTCCGAAGACCGACACTAAGACCGACACTTGACCCATCTCAGACTGTAGTCCTTACCCATGGACATGGCTATTCGAATAGTTTTAACTTCTGCAGAGGGTGTACTCTTTACCCACGAGTAACGGATTCCTTTAGTCCATCGGGACTAATTCCGTCCACGGTCTTTCAATTGAAAACACACCTGACCGCACACACCAGCCTAACTTACCGGTGTCTGGAATCACCCACGACACCTGTTAAGCAAAACTCTGAGTGGGGAGGCTACAACCTCGCGTAGCATGGGATCAAATTTATATCGCGCGCTCTAAGGGGTGCCCCCCTCTCGGTCCCAACCGGAAACACCCATGCCCCCGGACCAGGTGGCATGCCTACCGGATGCAGCCGGTATCTTCCACCATGGCCTCTCTGTACGGTGTGTGCTAGGAAAGGGGTTGACAACTTACTGAGCCGTACCCTACCTATGGCAGGGACAAGTGGTAGTACGAAACAAGTATGGGGGTTACTGGAACAAGACTTGATCTATGGTCGACTCAGGAGGTTTTAGTATTCCCTGCATGATTAGCATAACAGATACATTTCAACCAACGGACAGAATCACCACTCACCATACCTCATCATGCCATACCGGACACAACCGTCTCGACAGAGCACTAGAGACAAGCCCGTGTCTACCCAAGACAGAGGCTTTCTCGGATTCCTTCCGGTATGCATGAAAGGCATACGATGGTGATTACTATCACAACGTATCAAATTCCAATAGCACGGAATCATCAATATGCACTTATGAGTATGTTCATATCATCGCATAAAATAACGGAAACTCCGAGACGAGGGGTGTTGTAACCGTATCAAACAGCACACGACAATATTATGCCAGGGTTCAGAATGCTTGCCTTCAAGTTGTGGAGAGGCAGGGTGCATTCCAGAACTTTTGAAAGTTTTCTCCTCTCTCCAAAAATCCTATTTTTGAAAATATTCAAATTAACACATAGTTTCAAAACAGTACAAAAAGTTGTCTGAATTTTTTTTCAAATAAATATGAAAATAAAGTAGATGAAATTTGAGAGAGGTAGGAAAAAGAATCAACTCATTTGGAGTTTTATTTAAAAAGTTATAGCCAGTCAAATTTTAGTCAACTTTCTGTTAAAAATAAATAAATAAAAGAAACAGAAAAGAAAAACGGTTCGAGGGGAAAACGTACTCTGCACTTTACGTGTCCACTTAGCCAGCGTGGACCGGCTCGGGGTCGCTGACAGTGGGTCCAGGGGGGCCACTAGTCAGGTTTGACCGGTCGCCCCCGCCTCCTTCCTCCTCTGGCCGAACAGAGGCGGGGCTCCGACGATCAACGCCGGCGAACGGCGGCTCCTCGCGGGGTTCTGAGGGCGGGGATGGATCCACCAGGCCAGGGCGGTCCTCCCGGTGGTCGAGGAGGTGCCGGGGATGGAGGGAGTCGCCGGCGGCAAGCTCTGCGGCGGACGGCAGCTTCGGGTGAGTTTGGGGGTTGGTGCTACGACGGTTCCCGAGCGAATTTGAGGTGTTGGGTGGCTCCGCGAGATCGAGGGGAAGGGGATGGTGGCACTGGTTGGACGGGAGAGGCTCTGGTTGCGACGAGCGGAGCCGGGGAGTGGCGGCGGCCGAACCTGCCGGAGATGGGGAAGACGGCCTTCCTCCGTCGATTGCGGGCTAGGGGAGCTCCAGAGGGTTGGCTTGAGGTTGCCTGAGGGCCTAGGCGAGCTCGGGGGTCCTATTTATAGCGTGAGTAGGTCGGTTCCGTGGCGGCCGGGGATAAGCTCGATGGTGAACCGCCGTTCTGTAGCCAGGGGGCGCGTGTCGATGGCCGGCGGGGTCTGGCAGGGTGAGGGGATGAGCTCGAGCTGTTCAGGGCGAGCTGGCGCGCGGCTGTGGCTCGGGCGGCGCCGTCCAGGGCAGGGGCCTGCTGTGGCCGGCCGCTAGCGGCCACGGCCGACCTGACGGCGGCGCCGTGGAGCTCCAGGAGTGGCTCTGCGGCGAGGGAGGAGTCGGGGCATGTCGGCTGCGAGTGGGGAAGGGCCAGAACGAGCGCGGGGCGACGACAGTGGGACGCGGCGACTCGGTGCGCGCGCGTGCAAAACGTGCGCTCTGGGCGCGCCCAGCGCACGCACGCGAGCTGTTCGGCAAAATGCCATGGCATGCCAGAGGGCTCCACATCATGTGAGGTTTGGCAGGTCTAGGTTATTGTTTGCAAGGAGGTTAGTGGACATGGTGGTTAGGCAAAGTAAGCAGGTCCAGTGTGCAAACTAAAAATTATGTCAAATCTGACCATGCACACAAGGTGCTTGACAGAATGCTAAGGGCATCTAGGCAACTCCTGGGGTGGCCAAAATCTCCATATCCTAGTCTCTTTATATGAAAAGGAGGATGGCAAGGTTAGTTTGGCAAAAACAGAAACTTGCTAGTGGAAGTTTTTGAGAGAGCCATTTCTGGACAGAAAGAAAAGGCATAGTTTCATGGACCAAAAATACTCTCATGGGTGCATTCTCCTGAACTTAAGGGTTTTGTAGGGTGGACTATAAGCAAGAAGAAGAATCATGGGCAACGGAGCAATAAAAATTGGAGTTGCAGTAGAAAAGGCCAATCTGGTCCAGAGAGCAAAAGAGGGTGTTTTGCTCAAATTTTCCATAGAACACCAGTGGGTTTTTGCATAAAGTTGAATAATATACTCCTACTAACATCCCCAAATTTTGGTGTAAGTTTTAAAGAAATATTTAAATAGGTTGTAGTGCAAAAGTGCAAACTGGACCAGATTTGAAAACTTGGGGAAAAGCTCAAAATCTCCAAATGACTAAAGGGTATTTTTGCACAAAAGTGATCTAGGAACATCACATGTCATCCCCAAATTTTGGTGGGATTTTTAAATAAATCTATCAAAGGGTTGTAGTGCAAAAGAGGCTCTAAAGCTTAAGAAAAATCATTTTTAAAGATATAGAGCTCAAGGAAAATAATCATATAGAAAATTTCACTGATAAAAGAAATGTTCAAGAGAGGGTATACAAGTCCAAATAATATCTTTGAAAAGTTTTTTTTACTTGGGGCGAAAACTCCACAATATCAAAGAAAAGAAAGGTTCTGAAATCAAAGATAAATCCAGAAAAATGAAAAAAAAATTCTCCTGGCAAAACTTAAATCAATAAATCATGGTTAAATTTTTGGGGTGTTACAATTACTGGCCCTGTCAAAGGATGAAATACACCAAGGAAGCAAGGAGCTTTGACGTATAAGGGAATCCCCAGGTGGTCTCTGCTAACGATTTCTATACCTATTTTACATACCCGCACGCAGCTTGCTCTTGGTCATGGCATGTTAAATAGCCTTACTTACTTATCGCATTACTTGTACAAGTACGCCTCGACGTACTAATGACATTACAATGGAAAATAAATGGTAGCGTCAACTTATTACTTGATTTTTCTTGTTTCCTTACCTTTGTATTTATTACTCATTGCACCCGTACACTCTGGTACATTTTATTTTACCAGGGGCTTTCGCGCCCCGCAGTACGACAATAAAGTCCGAACACCTTTTTTAGTACAGTTTGGCACCCCGAACTTATAGCATTATATGTATCGGCTCCGAATCATGTCTTTGGTCAATAGTTGGGTTGCCTGGCTCCTGTGCTTACTACCTTACGTTCCTCTATATCAGCTAGGGTAGTAAAGGGAGAACTACTGGGATTGTGTCCCAGTTCTTCCGGACGAGCACCTCAATAGAAAAAGCCGAAAACTGACTGTCATGATGCAGCGAGAGCTGGTCAGCTGTTCGAGGGGTTTCAAATCCTTAGAGATTTTTTCCGCTTTATGCAAGGAATCAGTTTTTATCCGATCAGGCGTGTATAGCGTCCCTAGCTCGGTCTTCAAATACCAGGGGCTTCGCCAAAATTCTTATTGTCAAACTCCTATGGCTAAGTGAGGGTGATAAAAGCCGTATAGTCTGATTGCCTTGTTCGTCGCGCTAAACACCTCCTTTAAGGACCAGAATGTGGAGTAAAGAGTGTTTAGATTTATCCCAAACACCCCCGTAGTATCTACGTGGGGGCAAAAGCCGATGACTGGTTAACCCTCAGATTTCATAAACGGCCGCACATGAGGTAAAATTTTAAGAGTCACAAGCATTATATTACATAACGACCTTGTTTTATACTACAAGACAGGACAACATGAATGTTTTCATGGGAATATAACATCCTTCGCACATTGCTCCGCCACAAGGCGGGATCCCTCCAGGACACCATCAAAATATAGCTCAGGTCGGCGGTGCTCCTTGCCTTCAGGCGGCCCCTCGGTCATCAACTTCTTGGCATCCATCTTCGCCCAGTGCATCTTGACGTGGGCAAAGGCCATCCGTGCACCTTCAATGCGGACCGACCGCTTTATGACCTCAAGCCGCGGCCAGGCATTAACAAGCCGCTTCACAAGTCCGAAGTAGCTGCTAGGCATAGGCTCGGCAGGCCATAGCCGGACTATTAGGTCCTTCATGTCTAGCTTGGCCGCCTTGTGCAGCTCGACCAGCTGTTTCAGCTGGTCGCTGAAGGGTACCGGATGTTCTGGTCCGAGGTATTGAGAACAAAACAGTTTCTTTGAAGAACTCCCTTCCTCGGCTCGATAGAACTCGGCAGCATCCGATATGCTGCGCGGCAAATCCGTAAACGCCCCTGGAGAGCTCCAAATTTGGGTAAGTAAAAGGAACGTTTCCTTCATAGACTTGCTTTCATAATGAAAGCCTTACCCGCCGCGATCTTCTTGGCCGCCTGGATTTCCTGGAGAGCGCTCTGGGCTTCGGCTCGGGCATCTCGTGCGCTCTGGCGGGCCTTCGCAAGTTCGGACCCTTGCGTTTTAGAATCACGCTCCAAGGACTCGTACTTCTTGACGGCATCCTGGAGCTCTTGCTGGACCTCGCTGACCCGGGCTTCGTGCTTCTCGCGCGCAGCGCGTTCCTTGGCCGCTTTGTCCTCGGCCTCGGCCAATGCCTTCTTGAGGGCTGCCACCTCCGTAGTGGCCCCTATTAAAGTTCATGACACTCTAGTCAGCATGAACCATTCATCCTTCCTAAGTATACACATAGGTTACTGTATACCTTGGCTGTCCTCCAGCTGCTTCTTCACGAGGCCGAGCTCTTCCTCGGCCCGATCCAGGTCCTGCTTTAGTCCAGAGACCTCTGCAGTATGAGCAGCAGCAGCCAGCAGCGATGCCTGCTTATTCACATAGACATCTTATGTTAGACTCTTGCGAAAATTATTTTGATCCACTATTCGGCTTTTTCTTTCCGAACACCAAACAGAGCATCAGGGGCTACTGTCTACATTGTGATATTCTATCTACAATTACATTACTTACCTCAAAGCCTGTTAAAAGGCTAGCGCAGGCTTCGGTCAGTCCGCTTTTGGCGGACTGAACCTTCTCAATCACCGTACCCATAAGGACACGGTGTTCATCCACAATGGAAGCGCCTCGCAGCGCTTCCAGCAGATTATCCGGTGCCTCTGGTTGGACAGAGGTCACCGGCGGAACAGGCACACCTCCTCCTTTTGGGGAAGGCCGTTCACTGGACTCCGGAGCCGTGTAGGTCTCCGGAAGGGTATCCGGCTGGGGGCTGAATAGAACTTGGCCCCCATCACCAGTCCCTATGGGGGCTTTTTCCCCCATGTGTCCGGCGGCCGAGAAGTCATCCTTGGGCGCCACCCCGACGATCTCCGGAACCTCCCCCCGATCTGGGAAGGTCCTTTGGGACACCACCTCATCACCCCTAGTCGGGGAGAGTGAGCGGGCGGCGGCGACATACTGGTCATCTCCTTCGAATCTAGCGAACCTCCTGTTGAGGATCGCGGGGAGCTGTCGTGGGCCGGACTGCAATGGCATAATTTAAGCATATTAATATTACAAAGTGGAAAAGCCAGACACTTGGACCTGCATAAGGTTTTTTTGGTACTTACGAGGCGGCTCGAGGCTTGGTCCGGGGCAGTCGCTCCGGACTGCTATCGACATCCCACACGGAGTTATCCGCAAGGGAGCCCTTCCCCCTCTTGGGCGCCTTCACCTCCAGATTTGTGGAGGCCCCTCTTTTCTTCCTTCCCCCTCAGGGGGAGTCGCTTTCTTCCTCCTCCTCGTCATTGTCTTCGGCGGCCGAAGAATCGGTGTCGTCTTCGGACGACATATCCGAAGCACCCTTTCAGCGAAGGCCACTCTTGGTCCCTTTGGCCGTTTTCTTGGCCTTCTTCTCCGACACATCATAAGGCGCCGGAAACAGCATCTTCGTCAGGAGTGGGGTTTCTTTGTCTTCGGGTAGCGGGGCAGGACAATTAATCCGCCCCGCTCTGTCGGTCCAGGCCTAAAAAAATTGATAGGAAGGCTTAGACTCCTTCCTCAAAATATGCCCATAAAGGCTATACCTTGAAAACATGAAAGAACTTACCGAATTAGCCTGGCGCTTTAAGATAAGTCCACGGTCCTCGGTCGTAGGCAGTGGTGCCTCGCCGGCCTTGAAGAGCACTTTCCAGATGTCTTCGTGCGTCGTGCCGAAGAGCTCTAGCAGCGTCTGGTGCTTGGCCGGATCGAACTCCCACAAATAGCAGGTCCGGCGTTGGCACGGAAGGATCCGGCGAATGAGCATAACCTGGATCACGTTGACAAGTTTGATCCTCTTGGTTATCATGTTTCTGGACGCACGTCTGGATCCCAGTCAGCTCGTTCGAAGAACCCCAGGTTAGGCCCTTCTCTTGCCAGGAGGTGAGCCGCATCAGAACTCCGGATCGGAATTCGGGGGCCGCCGCCCAGTTGGTGTCGCGCGGCTCGGTGATGTAGAACCACCCCAATTGCCACCCCTTCACTGTCTCCACAAAGGAGCCTTCGAGCCAGGTGACATTGGGCATCTTGCCCACCATGGCACCTCCGCAGTTTGCTTGTTGGCCGCTCACCACCTTCGGCTTCACATTTAACGTCTTCAGCCATAGGCCGAAGTGAGGTGGGATGCGGAGGATGGCCTCGCACACGACTATAAATGCCGAGATGTTGAGGATAAAGTTGGGGGCTAGATCATGGAAGTCCAGCCCGTAGTAAAACATCAGTCCGCGGATGAACGGGTGGAGAGGGAATCCCAGCCCGCGGACGAAATGCGCGAGGAACACAACCGTCTCATGGGGCTCAGGGGTAGGGACGATATGTCCCTTGGTCGGGAGTCGGTGAACGATCTCCTTGGCCAGGTATCCAGCCTCCCGGAGCTCCTTGATGTCCTTCTTCTTAACGGAGGAGGCCATCCACTTGCCTCCATCTCCGGATCCGGACATGATTGGAGTGCTTTCTCGGACAGGGGATGCTAGAACTTGGGCGCTGGAGCTCAAAGATGGAAGGACAAAGAAAGAGAGAGGGCGTGGGTGAAAGGGAATCCTTATCCCCTTATAAAGGCCATAAATATCAAGCGCCTCCCCACTTGCCTTAAACTCACCTATTCCCAAGGGCCGTGTAAACGGCATGGTTGGGTTACCCACGCCCGTATTGATGAGAATCCGCAATAAGGGGACACGATCTCTGCTTTGACAAGACGTGCCAATGGCAACCGCATCTCGAAACGTGAAGCGACAGACAAAAAACGGTTCAAAATTATGGCCGGGAAGACGTGATGTC
Source organism: Triticum aestivum (assembly GCF_018294505.1). Classification (NCBI taxonomy): domain Eukaryota; kingdom Viridiplantae; phylum Streptophyta; class Magnoliopsida; order Poales; family Poaceae; genus Triticum; species Triticum aestivum. The sequence continues at coordinate 73,390,272 of NC_057805.1, forward strand.
ATGTTGTAAAAAGTTGTCAGCGGATTGGACTCATGGAGTATTATATTTTCTCTCTCTGCGTGTGTGTGTTGTGTGTGTTACAGGTCTGGATACAACCGTTACGTCTGGAGACTATTTTGGAGTTCGGATAGGGGAACCCGCCTTGCAATGCCGAAGACAAATTTGCGCGCCGGACTCCTCATCATTGAAGCCAGGTTCAGGGGCTACTGAGGGAGTCCTGGACTAAGGGGTCCTCGGAAGTCCGGCCTGTTAGCCATGGGCCGAACTGATGGGCTGTGGAGATATGAAGACCGAAGACTGCACCCGTGTCCGGATAGGACTCTCCTTGGCGTGGAAGGCAATCTTGGCGGCCAAATATGTAGATTCCTTCTTTGTAACCAACCTTGTGTAACCCTAGATCCTCCCGGTGTCTATATAAACCGAAGGAGTTAGTGCGGAGAGATACCGATTACCGTAGCCATACAGGCTAGACTTCTAGGGTTTAGCCATTACGATCTCGTGGTAGATCAACTCTTGTAATACTCATATTCATCAAGATCAATCAAGCAGGAAGTAGGGTATTACCTCCATAGAGAGGGCCCGAACCTGGGTAAACATCGTGTCCCCTGTCTCCTGTTACCATCGACCTTAGACGCACAGTTCGGGAACCCCTACCCGAGATCCGCTGGTTTTGACACCGACACCCTTTGGCCCAAATAAAGTGTTCTTGTACCCAAACATTTCGGGAAACATCCGGAACCCCTTCTTGTGAATTCCGGAACCCTTCCAAAGACCAAACACTATTATCCTATATATCAATCTTTACCTCCGGGCCATTCCGGAGCTTCTCGTCATGTCCGTGATCTCATCCGGGACTCCGAACAACATTCAGTCACCAACATGCATAACTCATATAAAAGTATATCATCAACGAACGTTAAGCGTGCGGACCCTACGGATTCGAGAACTATGTAGACATGACCGAGACACCTCTCCGATCAATAACTAATAACGGAATCTAGATGCCCATATTGGCTCTTACATATTCTACGAAGATCTTTATCGGTCGAACCTTTATGACAACATACGTAATTCCCTTTGTCATCGGTATGTTACTTGCCCGAGATTCGATCATCGGTATCTTCATACCTAGTTCAATCTCGTTACCGGCAAGTCTCTTCACTCGTTCCGTAATACATCATCCCGCAACTAACTCATTAGTCACATTGCTTGCAAGGCTTCTTATGATGTGCATTACCGAGAGGGCCCAGAGATACCTCTCTGATACTCGGAGTGACAAATCCTAATCTAGATCTATGCCAACCCAACAAACCAGGTATTCCTCTGGTATCCAGGAGTTGTATAATCTCATAGTCAAAGGAATATGTATATGACATGAAGAAAGCAATAGCAATAAAACTTAACTATCATTATGCTAAGCTAACGGATGGGTCTTGTCCATCACATCATTCTCCTAATGATGTGATCCCGTTCATCAAATGACAACACATGTCTATGGTTAGGAAACTTAACCATCTTGGATTAACGAACTAGTCTAGTAGAGGCTTACTAGGGACACTATGTTTTGTCTATGTATCCACACATGTATCAAGTTTTCGGTTAATACAATTCTAGCATGAATAATAAACATTTATCATGATACAAGGAAATATTGTTAACAACTTTATTATTGCCTCTAGGGCATATTTCCTTTAGTCTCCCACTTGCACTAGAGTCAATAATCTAGATTACATTGTAATGATTCTAACACCCATGGAGTCTTGGTGCTGATCATGTTTTGCTCATGGAAGAGGCTTAGTCAATGGGTCTGCCACATTCAGATCCGTATGTATTTTGCAAATCTCTATGTCTCCCTCCTTGACTTGATCACGGATGGAGTTGAAGCGTCTCTTGATGTGTTTGGTTCTTTTGTGAAATCTGGATTCCTTCGCCAAGGAAATTTCTCCAGTATTGTCACAAAAGATTTTCATTGGACCCGATGCACTAGGTATTACACCTAGATCGGATATGAACTCCTTCATCCAGACTCCTTCATTCGCTGCTTCCGAAGCAGCTATGTACTCGGATTCACACGTAGATCCCGCCACGACGCTTTGCTTGGAACTGCACCAACTGACAGCTCCACCATTCAATATAAATACGTATCCGGTTTGTGAGTTAGAGTCATCCGGATCAGTTTCAAAGCTAGCATCGACGTAATGATACGTCTCTGACGTATCTATAATTTATGAAGTATTCATGCCATGTTTACAACAATTTTATATGGTTTTGGTATGATTTGCATGGAACTAACCCGGACTGACGCTATTTTCAGCAGAACTACCGTGGTGGTGTTTTTCGTGCAGAAATGGAAGTTCTCCAAATGAGCTGAAACTTTTTGACGTTTTTTTAGAACAAAAGAGACCCCCGAAGCTTCGTGGGAGGGCCATAAGAGCCACGAGGAGGGCACAACCCACCAAGGCGCGCCTGGTGGGCCTGGCTTGCCCCGGTGGGTTGTGCTCACCTCGAGGCCCATCTTAGCGTGAAACCAACGCCAAAAAATCCTATAAATAGAGAAACCATCAGAACTTAACCTAGATCAGAAGTTCCGCCGCTACAAGGCTCTGTAGCCACCGAAAACCAATCTAGACCCTGTTCCGGCACCCTGCCGGAGGGGGAATCATCTTTTGTGGCTATCTTCACCATCCCGGCGGCCACCTCAATAAGGAGGGAGTAGTCCATCCTCGGGGCTGAGGGTTTGTTCCAGTAGCTATGTGTTTAATCTCTCTCTCTCTCGTGTTCTTGAGATGTCACGATCTTATGTATCGTGGGCTGTGTCGGATCATATGGTGTTTTCCCCTCTCTATCTTGTTGTGATGAATTGAGTTTTTCCCTTTAAGATTTCATTGTTATCGGATTGAATACTTTTATGGATTTGAGAACACTTGATATATGTCTTGCAATTAAATACTCGTGGTCATAATGGGGTATCGTATTGATTCACTTGATATATGTTTTGGCACTCAACTCGCGGATTCCCGAGGTGACATTGGGGTAATCTATGCATAGGGGTTGATGCACGTTATTGTCTTTGTTTCTCCGGTAGAAATCTTGGGGCACTCCTTGAAGTTCTTTGTGATTGGATTAAGTATTATGAATATGAATTTGCTTTGGTGTTATTTTAGTACGAACTCTAGGATAGATCGAACGGAAAGAACAGCTTTGTGTTATTTTAGTACGGACTCTTGAATAGGTTGAACGGAAAGAATATCTTTGAGGTGGTTTCGTACCCTACAAACAATTTATTCTTATGTTCTCCGCTAGATAGGAACTTTGGAGTGATTCTTTGTTGCATGTTGAGGGATGGTTATATGATCCAATTATATCAGCATTGTTGAGAGGTTGCACTAGCGAAAGTGCGGACCCTAGGCCTCATTTTCAAGCATTGCAATAGCGTTTTTGTGCCCGTTTACTATTTGCTACCTTGCTGTTTTTATTTATTCAGATTATAAAAATATATTTCTACCACCAATATTACACTTTTATCACCATTTCTTTGCCGAACTAGTGCACCTATACAATTTTCCATTGTATTGGGTGTGTTGGGGACACAAGAGATTTCTTGTATTTGGTTGCAGGGTCGTTTGAGAGAGACCATCTTCATCCTACACCTCTCACGGATTAATAAACCTTAGGTCATACACTTGAGGGAAAATTGCTACTGTCCAACAAAACTCTGCGCTTGGAGGCCCAACACGTGTCTACAAGAATAATGTTGCGTAGTAGACATCAAGCTCTTTACTGGCGCCGTTGCCGGGGAGGTGAGTGCTTGAAGGTATATCTTTAGATCTTGCAATTGAATCTTTTAGTTTCTTGTTTTATCACTAGTTTGGTTCATAAAAATAAAACTACATAAAAATGGAATTGAGGTTGCATCATATTATTGATCATCTTTATAATATCTTTCTTGAAAATGATGGTTCGAAAAATTGTGCTCAATTGTTAGAAGAAGAAGTCAATAAAATGTTTGGCACAAAATATTTGAATGATGAGCATGATTGCAATGTTGTTAGTATGAATTCTTTGAATATCCATGATACTAATGATATGCAAAGCCATAAGCTTGGGGATGTTATATTTGATGAATATGATATTTTTAGTCCCCCAAGTTTTGATGAGAAAATTTATTATGATGATTGCATGCCTCCTATTTATGATGATTATATTGATGAAAGTGGATTTGGAGAGGTCGTGACTCTATTTAATGATGAATCCACTATTTTGGAGGAGGTTGCAATTGATTGTGACAACAAAGTTCCTATATATGATGATTATGGTGATGACATGTATGCTATAAAGAATAATGATAACCATGAAACTTGTCATCATGATCTTAATTTTCACTCTCATGATAGTTATTTTGTTGAGTTTGCTCCCACTACTATTGATGAGAAGAAATTTGCTTATGTGGAGAGTAACAAAATTTCTATGCTTGTGGATCATGAAAAGAATGCTTTATGTGATGGTTATATTGTTGAATTTCTTCATTATGCTATTGAAAATTGTTATGAGGGAGGAACATATGCTTGTAGGAATTGCAATAATATCAAGTTTCCTCTCTTTATGTTGAAAGTTTTGAAGTTATGCTTCTTTTGCCTTCCTATGCTAGTTGATTATTGTTCCCATAAGTTGTTTGCTCACAAAATCCCTATGCATAGGAAGTGGGTTAGACTTAAATGTGCTAGTCATATGCTTCATGATGCTCTCTTTGTGTTTCAATTCTTATCTTTTATGTGAGCATCATTGAAATCATCATGCCTAGCTTAAAAGGCATTAAAGAAAAGCGCTTGTTGGGAGACAACCCAACACTTTTACTTACTGTTTTTGTGTCTGCACATGATTATACAACTGTATTGATCATGTTTTATTGCTTTTGTTTCAATAAAGTGCCAAGTAAAGCCTTTGGGATCCTGTTGGGTGATAGTTGATTTGATCTTGCTGAAAAACAGAAACTTTTTTGCTCACGAAAATAATTCTCATTTTTAACAAAAGAGCTATTTTGATTTGATTCTTTTTGCAGAAGTTTAATATAAAAATTGCTCACGTGGTCCTTTTTTCATAATTTTTGGAGTAGCAGAAGTATGGTAGTTATGTAGATCATTACTGACTGTTCTGTTTTTGACAGATTCTGTTTTCAATGCATAGTTTGCTTGTTTTCTAGTTTCTATGGATTATATTGATCAATATAAATTGTGGAAATGATATTATAGTAGGCATTGTGTGGAAACAATTATGAATCGTGTCTTTGACAGTACCAAAAGTGAAATGGTTTGCTCTTTATCATACTAACCTATCTCACAAAGTTCCGTTAAGTTTTGTGTGATTGAAGTTTTCAAGTTTTGGGTGAGATGTCGACATGAGGAGAATAAGGAGTGACAAGACCCTAAAATTGGGGATGCCCAAGGTACCCCAAGTTAATATGCAAGGAGGATCCAATCAACTAAGCTTGGGGATGCCCCGGAAGGCATCCCCTCTTTCGTCTCCAACAATATCGGTAACCTCACTTGGAGCTATATTTTTATTCGTCACATGATATGTGTTTTGCTTGGAGTGTCATTTTATTTTATTAGTATTTTCTTAATGTTATTTAGAATAATGTTTTGCATCTTTATTTTCAATAAAAATGTCAAGGATAGCCTTTGCCATGCTTATTTTGCAAGTATATGAGTTGCTGTTTCAAAACAGAAAGTTTATTGATGTTGCAAAAATTCCCTAGAAAAGTAAGAATGTGATAAAATGCTGAAACTTTTTGCAAAATAATATTTGATAAATTTTATAAAGTTTTGTAATTTTTTCAGAATTTTTGGAGTTAGGTAAGTGTGATGAATATTGCATTCTTTACAGGCTGTACTATTTTGGCAGATTGCTGTTATGTTTGCATATGTTTGCTTGTTTAGTGATTCTATTTGAGGATAGGAGTATTAAATATGCAGAGACATTTAGTATGCAATGTTGAATAATAATTTTAGTGATTTGCTACAGTAGATAATGATAAAGTTTTTGCATTGGTTTATGGAGTTTTGTGTGGATGTAGCTTTTGAGATTTAGGAAAACCGTGATATGAGAGGAATTAAGGAGACACAAAATCTCAAGCTTGGGGATGCCCAAGGCATCCCAAGATAATATTTCAAGGGGTATCAAGCATCTAAGCTTGGGGATGCCCCGGTAGGCATCCCACCTTTCTTCTTCAACAATTATCGGTTAGTATCGGTTGAGCCTAAGTTTTTGCTTATTCACATGATGTGTGCTATTCTTGGAATTGCATTTTGTTTTGTTTTTTCTTGCTGTTTTAATAAAATACTTAGATCATAAAGTTTTTAAATAAAATAGAGTCCTCAAATAGTTGCCAGGGAGGCTAGGTAAGTGGCACGCACATCCCGTCAACGAAGCTCTATTCTATGGAATTGCTCTAGTGCTTCACTTATATCTTTTTGAGCACAGTGTGCTTTAGTATTTTTGAAGAAATTATCTCTTGCTTCACTTAAATTAATTTAAGAGCAAGAAATATTATGCTCACGATCTTCACTTATATTTGTTTGAGCTTATCAAAAGCAACACATGAAAATTAGTTCCAAAGTGATAGATATCCAAGAAGGATATGATAAAAACTTTCATGAAGATCATTTGAAAAAATAAACTTGATTCCTCGTAATAGTTTTGAGATATGATGATGTGATATGTGAGTCATGTTGATGAGTGTTGGGGAATGTAGCATGTAATTTCAAAAAAAATCCTACGCTCACGCAAGATCTATCTAGGAGATGCATAGCAACGAGAGGGGAGAGTGTGTCTACGTACCCTCGTAGACCAAAAGCGGAAGCGTTCGACAACGCGGTTGATGTTGTCGTACACCTTCATGATCTGTCCCGATCAAGTACCGAACGTACGACACCTCCGCGTTCAGCACACGTTCAGCTTGATGACGTCCTTGCCTTCTTGATCCAGCAAGACGGGCGAAGTAGTAGATGAGTTCCGGCAGCACGACGGCATGGTGACGGTGTTGGTGAAGAACAATCTCCGCAGGGCTTCGCCAAGCAGTACAGAAACTATGACGGAGGATAAACTAGAGGGGACGGGGTTGCCGGCACACGGCTTGGTGATTCTTGATGTGTCTTGGGTGCTAGCCCTGCCCTCTATTTATATGTTGAGCCCTGGGTCGAAACTTGGAGTAAAAGCCTCAAAGTCGGTTTTGCCAGAAAGGCAAGAGTCCCACTCGGACTCCAGGACCAAACGCCACAATCCTTGGAGTCTGGCCCAGACGCCATGGGCCTCGGCGTCTGGCCCAGGGCCAGACGCCAGGGTCTCCGGCGTTTGGCCTCTGATCTCCGCAAAACTGTCTTTTGCACCGACCTATAGCCCCATGGGCCTGACCTCTTGGCCTAACCATATCATCCAATATATCAATCTTTACCTCCGGACCATTCCGGAGCTCCTCGTCATGTCCATGATCTCATCCGGGACTCCGAACAACATTCGGTCACCAACATACATAACTCATATAATACTATATCGTCAACGAACGTTATGCGTGCGGACCCTACGGGCCGAGAACTATGTAGACATGACCGAGACACCTCTCCGGTCAATAACCAATGGCGGAACCTGGACGCCCATATTGGCTCCTACATATTCTACGAAGATCTTTATCGGTCGAACCTTATGACAACATACGTAATTCCCTTTGTCATCGGTATGTTACTTGCCCGAGATTCGATCGTCGGTATCTTCATACCTAGTTCAATCTCGTTACCGGCAAGTCTCTTTACTCGTTCCGTAATACATCATCCATTAACTAACTCATTAGTCACATTGCTTGCAAGGTTTATTATGATGTGCATTACCGAGAGGGCCCAGAGATACCTCTCTGATACACGGAGTGACAAATCCTAATTAATCTTGATCTATACCAACCCAACAAACACCTTCGGAGACACCTGTAGAGCATCTTTATAATCACCCAGTTACGTTGTGACGTTTGATAGCACACAAGGTGTTCCTTCGGTTAGCTTAGCACTATGATCGTTTAGTTTATTGCTATTGCTTTCTTCATGACTTATACATGTTCCTATGACTATGAGATTATGCAACTCCCGAATACCGGAGGAACACTTAGTGTGCTATCAAACGTCACAACATAACTGGGTGATTATAATGATGCTCTACAGGTGTCTCCGATGGTGTTTGTTGAGTTGGCATAGATCGAGATTAGGATTTGTCAGTCCGATTGTCGGAGAGGTATCTCTGGGCCCTCTTGGTAATGCACATCACTATAAGCCTTGCAAGCAATGTGACTAATGAGTTAGTTGCGGGATGATGCATTACGGAACGAGTAAAGAGACTTTCCGGTAACGAGATTGAACTAGGTATGGTGATACCGACGATCGAATCTCGGGCAAGTAACATACCGATGACAAAGGGAACAACGTATGTTGTTATGCGGTTTGACCGATAAAGATCTTCGTAGAATATGTAGGAGCCAATATGAGCATCCAGGTTCCGCTATTGGTTATTGACCGGAGATGTGTCTCGGTCATGTCTATATAGTTCTCGAACCCGTAGGGTCCGCACGCTTAAAGTTCGATGACGATTTATATTATGAGTTTATGTGATTTGATGACCGAAGGTTGTTCGGAGTCCCGGATGAGATCATGGACATGACGAGGAGTCTCGAAATGGTCGAGACATAAAGATTTATATATTGGACCGTGTTATTCGGACATCGGAAGTGTTCCGGATAGTTTCGGGTAAAACCGGAGTGCCGGAGGGGTTACCGGAACCCCCCGGGGGAACTAATGGGCCACCATGGGCCCTATTGGAGAGAGAGGAGGGAAGCCAGGGCAGGCCGCACCCCCCTTGGAGTCTGAATTGGACAAGGGAAGGGGGGGAGGGGCGGCGCCCCCCTTTCCTACTCCCTCTCCCTCTCCTTCCTTCCCCCTCTCTCCCTCTTGGTGGAATCCTACTAAGACTTGGAGTCCTAGTAGGACTCCTCTCCTTGGGCGTGCCCCTTAGGGCCGGCCGGCCTCCTCCCTCCCTCCTTTATATACGTGGGGAGGGGGGCACCCTAGAACACACAAGTTGATCTTTTAGCCGTGTGCGGTGCCCCCCTCCACAGAAACACACCTCGGTAATATCGTCATAGTGCTTAGGCGAAGCCCTGCGCCGGTAACTTCATCATCACCGTCACCACGCTGTTGTGCTGACGAAACTCTCCCTCGGCCTCAACTGGATCAAGAGTTCATGGGATGTCACCGACCTAAACCTGTGCAGATCGTCGAGGTGCCGTGCGTTCGGTACTTGGATCGGTTGGATCGCGAAGACGTTAGACTACATCAACCGCGTTACTAAACGCTTCCGCTTTTGGTCTACGAGGGTACGTGGACACACTCTCCCCGCTCGTTGCTATGCTTCTCCTAGATAGATCTTGCGTGATCGTTGGATTTTTTTTGAAATACTACGTTCCCAATAGCCGCATCCGAGCCAGGTCTATGCGTAGATGAAATATGCACGAGTAGAACACAAAGAGTTGTGGGCAATAATAGTCATACTGCTTACCAGCATGTCATACTTTGATTCCGCGGTATTGCTAGATGAAGCGGCCCAGACCGACATTACATGACCGCATTCGTGAGACTGGTTCTACCGCCGTGCTTCGCACACAGGTGGCTAGTGGGTGTCTGTTTCTCCAGCTTTAGTTGAATCGAGTTTGACTACGCCCGGTCCTTGTTGAATGTTAAAATAGCACACTTGATGAAAAATCATTGTGGTTTTGATGCGTAGGTAAGAACGGTTCTTTCTAGAAGCCCGTAGCAGCCACGTAAAACTTGCAACAACAAAGTAGAGGACGTCTAACTTGTTTTTGCAGGGCTTGCTGTGATGTGATATGGTCAAGACGTGATGATATATAAATTGTTGTATGAGATGATCATGTTTTGTAACAGTTATCAGCAACTGGCAGGAGCCATATGGTTGTCGCTTTATTGTATGAAATGCAATCGCCATGTAATTGCTTTACTTTATCACTAAGCGGTAGCGATAGTCGTAGAAGCAATAGTTGGCGAGACGACAACGATGCTTCGATGGAGATCAAGGTGTCAAGCCGGTGACGATGGTGATCATGACGGTGCTTTGGAGATGGAGATCAAAGGCACAAGATGATGATGGCCATATCATATCAATTATTTTAATTGCATGTGATTTTTATCTTTTATGCATCTTATTTTGCTTAGTACGCGGTAGCATTATAAGATGATCTCTCACTAAATTTAAAGGTACAAGTGTTCTCCCTGAGTATGCACCATTGCGACAGTTCGTCGTGCCGAGACACCACGTGATGATCGGGTGTGATAAGCTCTACGTTCACATACAACGGGTGCAAGCCAGTTTTGCACACGCAGAATACTCGGGTTAAACTTGACGAGCCTAGCATATGCAGATATGGCCTCAGAACACTGAGACCGAAAGGTCGAGCGTGAATCATATAGTAGATATGATCAACATAGTGATGTTCACCATTGAAAACTACTCCATCTCACGTGATGATCGGACATGGTTTAGTTGATATGGATCACGTGATCACTTAGATGATTAGATGGATCACTGGTACAGCGACGTCCTAAACAAACGGTTTAAAACCCCTTTCCACGACGACATTTGGAACCATCGCCAAGAGTGTGGGCGATAGGGGGGTCCTTCCCACATGACCCAGAAATCGTCGGGGATAGGCCCTCGTGGGACCCAGGCTGGGGCCGTGTGCGATCGGGCGAGGCATGGGAACCCAATCATTTCCGTAGGTATGTACATCCCACACGGTGAATCCCAGAAATCGTTTCCGTAGGTATGTACATCCCACACGGTGAATCCCAGAAATCATTTTCGTAGGTATGTACATCCCACACGGTGAATCCCAGAAATCATTTCCGTAGGTATGTTCATCCCACACGGTGAATCCCAGAAATCATTTCCGTAGGTATGTACATCCCACACAGTGAATCCCAGAAAATCATTTCCATAGGTATGTACATCCCACACAGTTCTTTGTGTGGAATCGTGTGTGCTAGGTGGCCTAACGCAAACAGTTCGCTGCCGGAAGCCGTGTGTGATTGTTAGTTGATCGAACACGCCTACTTTCTAGAAACCGTGCGGGTTGTTTGAGTTCATCGCCCATGTTGTTGTCTGAGTAACCGTTTGCAATAGAACCCCAATAAGCAGGGTAATTAGCCTATTATTGATAATCCATGTACTAATCAAACTGATATTTCTTATAAAACACGCCAGATATTTCATATCCGTATAAAAGCAACCATGATTTCATAATCGAATTACATCAGATAGCTTCGGCACTCAGTTACGCCATTACACAACAGCACCAAGTTTCACATGCAGCATCAAAAACCTTTGGAAAGTAGCATCATACACGGTAAGTAGATAGATGAATCTCATCTGGGAAACTGCAGAAGCAGAAGGCAAATATTGAGCCTTCAGTGATGTTGAATGTCCTTGCAACTTTAGGCCAGTGGCTATGGATAATTGCCCGCCCAACCTTCGTCCTCTTCAGCAAGACTTCAATATTGTACCGTGGGTGTTGAATGAATACCTTCCTCGCCTCTTGACCATGCAGGTGGTTTGAGAGGTAATCATCGGTGAACTGCTTTGAAAAGTACTGAAAACAAAGCTATGCATAAATCGCTGTTGTAAATTTTGTAATGGCGCAAGGGGTAAAAACAAGGTAAAATAGTTGGTACCATCCTATAGTTGACTGATGTCTTCTTCATTGTGCAAACAAAGATCTTGCTGTTATTCGTCGCAAGTTTCTTCATCCTAACAATCTTTCTGAGTTCCTTGACTTGACTGATATTCATGGACATCTCATTTCCCCATATGCAAAATGGGTCGAACAGTGGGTCTAAGCCTCTGACAGCAGGACCTACATGTGCAAGACCAAATTGTAAGAAACCTAAATATTAGAATGATTCCTGCAACTGCACAATAATGTGCTATTAGCCAAAGGACCCTGCTTGAACAAACCTCGATGGTAAACCGCAGTGTCTCCCATTGTTTCCCTGCAACACACATAAGGAAGATCTTGATCAGGTTAACTAAGAGTTGCCATACTATCAGTAGAATATGTATTGAGCACAGCCAAATTCGATTGGTGTCACATGCATAACAATACAAAATTGTACCCACAGCAAATGACAATCAAATTGCAGAACTGAACCAAACAGTTAAATGGATAGCAAACCAAATGAACAAAAATAGTTAACTGAGCATGACATTGTAGAATAGAAACATGTACTAGAAGATAAGAGAGTTAACAAAAGAAAGAATGCTTGAGAACAATACTACGAAATGTAGCAATTGTTGGACCAAAGTGTTAACTGAACATTACATTTCAGAGGACCAAACTGTTAACTGAACATCAGATTGCATATTAACATTACAGAGGACAAATCACTAGAAGGCACTGGCGGTGGCCTCGAGAAAACATCACGAACTGTATTTTAAAGTAGACAACCACGCGGCGGTGTCGACGGTGGCCTCGAAGACAAGGTGCTCCTCCAAGATCTGGCGGTCGACACGCATGCTAGCCATGGCGACCTCGTTCCCGCGTGCGGCCGCATGCTACTTAGCTCCACGTTATACTGCGTGTAAAATGGCTGTGGGCGGCGCTTAATTGGAGGAGGGGAGCAGTGATTTCGGTGGAAGGTGTCGCTCCGTTAGTCGGGGCATGTGGGACGGGAAAGGAGGAGGATGGTGTGGGTGGGGTGTGGATTACCTGACTACATCGACGAGGCCGCGCAGCAAGAAGAAGGGTCGGCGGCGAGGAGGCCGTGCAGCAAGAAGAAGGGTCGCCGGCGAGAAGGCGGCGCTGCAAGAAGAAGGGTCGCCGGCGAGGAGGCGGCATTGCAAGAAGAAGGGTCGCCGGTGATGAGGCTGAGCTGCCAGTAAGCAGCCGTGAAGGTTTGAACTTGGAAAGCAAGGAGGAATAGTGGAAATGTGGCTTTTGGTAGGAGGGAGGGGGCAGGGAGATAGATATTTCCGCGGTGGCAAAATTTTTTCGCTCGGTGCCGCAAGAAACTGGCGCGCAAGTGTGGTTCAAGCAGGGGCGGTGGACTGTAGATGATGAAGCTTCCTACGTAAGCCAGACAAGACGGTGCGCCAACATATTTTATATCGCATCCCACACGATTCTTTCTAGTAAACTGTTTGTGGTATACCTGATTTTTTCATTATGTTTTGAAAGAAAAAATGGTGTTACGGAGGGAAAGGATGGTGTTTGAATTGCTAGAACATTTACTTACAGTGAACATGCAAGTAGTACATGAGTGTCATGTTTAAATTTGGAATTATTCCAGGTTCGTTTGGCATTTTTATGCATTAATTGAGTTTCTGGGCATTTAATGTGCATAATTCAAATTTGAACTACAAGCACATGCTCCAATGCACTAAAGTATGCTGAAAAATCACATGTGTGTATTTGGGTGAATTTATAGGTCCGATGCAAGAAATGGGAATAAAATTCAAACATCTAGGTGTCGTGGCTCAGCCGGAATGATTGGGAAACTTGGTTTTTTAATTCCTGTAAATCCAAAACAGGGCTGAAAATCATGAAACTTCGCATGGTGTCATGACATGGCACTAACGTGCTGCAGTAATTTTTTGGCCGAATTGGGACAAGCTTTGGTGTAAGCTTCTGGCAAACCAGAGCTTCCCTCAAGAAGGCTCCTCGTTCCGAAAGGGAACATGTCACCTCCGTGTGCGAAACGACATACGTACACTGCCTTCTCCCGCCTTAATTTTTTTACACATGCAGATTAGACCAAATAGAAGTATCGTGCTAAATTTTGGAATTATTCCGTGTTCGTTTGGCCTTTTTATACATTAATTGAGTTTCTGGGCATTTAATGTGCATAATTCAAATTTGAACTACAAGCACGTGCTCCAGTGCACCAAAGTTGTTTGAAAAATCACATGTGTGTCCTTGGGTGAATTTCTAGGTCCCATGCAAGAGATGGGAGTGAAATTCAAACATCTGGGCGTCGTGGCTCGGCCGGAAAGATTGAGAAACTTGGTTTTTAATTCCTGTAATTCCAAAACACGCCTGAAAATCATGAAACTTGGCATGGTCTCATGACATGGCACGAACATGCTGCGGTAATTTTTTTGGCCGAATTGGGACAAGCTTTGGTGTAAGCTTCTTGCAAACCGGAGCTTCCCTCAAGAAGGCTCATGGTTCCGAGAGGGAACGTGTCACCTCCGTGTGCGAAACGACATACGTACACTGCCTTCTCCCGCCTTAATTTTTTTGCACATCCAGATTAGACCAAATAGAAGTACCGTGCTAAATTTTGGAATTATTCCGGGCTCGTTTCGCCTTTTTTATACATTAATTGAGTTTCTGGGCATTTAGTGTGCATAATTCAAATTTGAACTACAAGCACATGCTCCAGTGCACCAAAGTTGTCTGAAAAATCACATGTGTGTCCTTGGGTGAATTTCTAGGTCCCATGCAAGAGATGGAGTGAAATTCAAACATCTGGGCGTCGTGGCTCGGCCGAAAAGATTGAGAAACTTGGTTTTTTAATTCCTGTAGTTCCAAAACACGCCTGAAAATCCTGAAACTTGGCATGGTCTCATGACATGGCACGAACATGCTGCGGTAATTTTTTGGCCGAATTGGGACAAGCTTTGGTGTAAGCTTCTTGCAAACCGGAGCTTCCCTCAAGAAGGCTCGTGGTTCCGAGAGGGAACGTGTCACCTCCGTGTGCGAAACGACATACGTACACTGCCTTCTCCCGCCTTAATTTTTTTACACAGCCAGATTAGACCAAATAGAAGTACCGTGCTAAATTTTGGAATTATTCCGGGCTCGTTTCGCCTTTTTTATACATTAATTGAGTTTCTGGGCATTTAATGTGCATAATTCAAATTTGAACTACAAGCACATGCTCCAGTGCACCAAAGTTGTTTGAAAAATCACATGTGTGTCCTTGGGTGAATTTCTAGGTCCCATGCAAGAGATGGGAGTGAAATTCAAACATCTGGGCGTCGTGGCTCGGCCGGAAAGATTGAGAAACTTGGTTTTTTAATTCCTGTAATTCCAAAACACGCCTGAAAATCATGAAACTTGGCATGGTGTCATGACATGGCACCAACATGCTGCGGTAATTTTTTTGGCCGAATTGGGACAAGCTTTGGTGTAAGCTTCTTGCAAACCGGAGCTTCCCTCAAGAAGGCTCGTGGTTCCGAGAGGGAACGTGTCACCTCCGTGTGCGAAACGACATACGTACACTGCCTTCTCCCGCCTTAATTTTTTTACACAGCCAGATTAGACCAAATAGAAGTACCGTGCTAAATTTTGGAATTATTCCGGGCTTCGTTTGCCTTTTTTATACATTAATTGAGTTTCTGGGCATTTAATGTGCATAATTCAAATTTGAACTACAAGCACATGCTCCAGTGCACCAAAGTTGTTTGAAAAATCACATGTGTGTCCTTGGGTGAATTTCTAGGTCCCATGCAAGAGATTGGAGTGAAATTTAAACATCTGGCGTCGTGGCTCGGCCGGAAAGATTGAGAAACTTGGTTTTTTAATTCCTGTAATTCCAAAACACGCCTGAAAATCATGAAACTTGGCATGGTGTCATGACATGGCACCAACATGCTGCGGTAATTTTTTTGGCCGAATTGGGACAAGCTTTGGTGTAAGCTTCTTGCAAACCGGAGCTTCCCTCAAGAAGGCTCGTGGTTCCAAGACGGAACGTGTCACCTCCGTGTACGAAACGACATACGTACACTGCCTTCTCCCACCTTAATTTTTTACACAGCCAGATTAGACCAAATAGAAGTACCGTGCTAAATTTTGGAATTATTCCGGGCTCGTTTCGCCTTTTTATACATTAATTGAGTTTCTGGGCATTTAATGTGCATAATTCAAATTTGAACTACAAGCACATGCTCCAGTGCACCAAAGTTGTTTGAAAAATCACATGTGTGTCCTTGGGTGAATTTCTAGGTCCCATGCAAGAGATGGGAGTGAAATTCAAACATCTGGGCGTCGTGGCTCGGCCGGAAAGATTGAGAAACTTGGTTTTTTAATTCCTGTAATTCCAAAACACGCCTGAAAATCATGAAACTTGGCATGGTGTCATGACATGGCACCAACATGCTGCGGTAATATTTTTTGGCCGAATTGGGACAAGCTTTGGTGTAAGCTTCTTGCAAACCGGAGCTTCCCTCAAGAAGGCTCGTGGTTCCGAGAGGGAACGTGTCACCTCCGTGTGCGAAACGACATACGTACACTGCCTTCTCCCGCCTTAATTTTTTTACACAACCAGATTAGAATAAATATAAGTACCGTGCTAAAATTTTGAATTATTCCGGGCTCATTTCGCCTTTTTATACATTAATTGAGTTTCTAGGCATTTAATGTGCATAATTCAAATTTGAAATACAAGCACATGCTCCAGTGCACCAAAGTTGTTTGAAAAATCACATGTGTGTCCTTGGGTGAATTTCTAGGTCCCATGCAAGAGATGGGAGTGAAATTCAAACATCTGGGCGTCGTGGCTCGGCCGGAAAGATTGAGAAACTTGGTTTTTAATTCCTGTAATTCCAAAACACGCCTGAAAATCATGAAACTTGGCATGGTGTCATGACATGGCACCAACATGCTGCGGTAATATTTTTGGCCGAATTGGGACAAGCTTTGGTGTAAGCTTCTTGCAAACCGGAGCTTCCCTCAAGAAGGCTCGTGGTTCCGAGAGGGAACGTGTCACCTCCGTGTGCGAAACGACATACGTACACTGCCTTCTCCCGCCTTATTTTTTTACACAGCCAGATTAGACCAAATAGAAGTACCGTGCTAAATTTTGGAATTATTCCGGGTTCGTTTGGCCTTTTTATACATTAATTGAGTTTTTGGGCATTTAATGTGCATAATTCAAATTTGAACTACAAGCACATGCTCCAGTGCACCAAAGTTGTTTGAAAAATCACATGTGTGTCCTTGGGTGAATTTCTAGGTCCCATGCAAGAGATGGGAGTGAAATTCAAACATCTGGGCATCGTGGCTCGGCCGGAAAGATTGAGAAACTTGGTTTTTTAATTCCTGTAATTCCAAAACACGCCTGAAAATCATGAAACTTGGCATGGTCTCATGACATGGCACCAACATGCTGTGGTAATTTTTCTGTCCGATTTGCGAAGGCCCACACATTAACAATCAACAAAGTCATTTTGGAACAAGTGCTCTCATGTTACAAATCGGAAACACAAGTATTATTGAAACCGTGGGCGTTCGACTTACCAATTACGTGCGGCCATGCGTCACCTTTTTCTATTGGTTAGTAGGTGCCGTGTGGGGTAGCTATTTGAGTACGGGAGGCGTGCGATCAGACCCCTGCGCGTGCTCATCGGGAGGAGAGCCCTTTGACTGCTACCCGCTGCGCACCTCCCTCCCAACGTCTCCATTAATGGCGCCCGAGCACCTGTTCTACGGCGTGGCTAGATGTCTCACTGGACTGAGATTTAAGAAAGAAAAATGAAAATCTGAAAAGAAAGTTTTGCACGGATCTTGTTGTAAGATCCGACGGACCTATATAGCATCGACTTCGACTTATAGCAAGCATGATGAATATAAGGACGATGATAGTGGATAATAATTGTCTTACATATTTAGAAACATAATAAAAAAGCCACATGCGGCAATGCCCGAAATACACAAGGGCAAAATAAGAAGGAAGACAACGATCTGGCTTGTTGATCTCTACTTTCTTGATGCGTTGCTGAAGGCCGCGGGAACTAGTCTCCGTGGCGAGCGGCGACGAGCTCTTTCTTGTCCTCAAGATGCTACTTGAGAGCATCCACGGATTCCTCCACCAGCCTTCTATGCTCGATGCGCAGCTTGTTATTCTCGTCCATAAGTTTCTCGATGATGACGCCGGTCCTCTTCAACAAGGCAGTGGTCTGCTCCGCACTTCCGACAATCTTCGCCCTCAGCAGGTCGCGCTCGGCCCAGAGCTTCGCATTGCTCTCATTTAGTTGCCGGATGATGTCGGTAGACTGTTCAAACGAGGCTTGCAGGTCACCCTGCAACCACGCCCACCTGGAGATCTGATCCATCTGCTTATGGACGAGGGCACGCATGCACCTATAAGAGTCCTCACCTGCCCGCGAGGCATTTTCCTAGGCCGCCGCGGTAAGGGAGGACATCTCTGCTACATTTGCGGCGCGACGGGACATCTCTTCTGCTTCGGTGGCGCGGCCGGACCAGTCTGCTGCATCGACAATGCGGCGGGTCCTCCGTGCTGCTTCGGCGGCGCGGCGTGACCGCTCTGCTGCTACGGCCGTGCGGCGGGACATGTTGGCTGCTATCGCGGCGAGGCGGGACATCTCTCGTGCTCCCGCTTCCAGGCTCGCCTCTCCCTGGCCGCAATCTCTCGCCCAGAACTCACGCTGGCCATGGCGGACGCAAGGGAACAATGATGAGTGACTTGTTTGTTTTTGACTTTTTGTGGATGAGGAGTTGAGGAGGAATGTGCAGTCATCTTGGAGTAGTAGTATTTATAACCATGTAGTAATACGCTCCTAAGTGGGAAACCGTTCAGGTTTTGATCGGTGTGAACAGGTTT
This sequence comes from Triticum aestivum, assembly GCF_018294505.1. Classification (NCBI taxonomy): domain Eukaryota; kingdom Viridiplantae; phylum Streptophyta; class Magnoliopsida; order Poales; family Poaceae; genus Triticum; species Triticum aestivum. Next base: position 73,408,943 of record NC_057805.1, read on the forward strand.
GCAATTTGGGATGTGACGGGACGCATGCTCGAAATTTACTGACGGTTATAAGTGCGGCACTATTCCCGGAAGGCGTAACATGGGCACGTACGCCTTCTCGGCCGCGTACGTGGCGTTTGCACCATAGGGTGCACCGCAATAGGCAATGGCAGCACACGTCTTTTAATTAGAATGGGTGTGCCTGTCTAGCGCACACACATTGATCTATCTAACTGTTTCAGTTTCTTGTGGCTAATCGCAAACAGTTCATCCATGTGAAGTGTATGCCATCAATCGCAGACACTTTGATCTGGCTTACCCGTTTCTGTTCTGTTGCCTAATCGCAAACAGTTAATCCTTCTGAAGCGTATGCCCTCAATCACAAACACCTTGATCTGGCTGACCATTTCTTTTGTGTTGCCTAATCACAAATAGTTCATCTGAGTGAACCGTATGCTGTATATCGCACACACCTTCATCTGGCTGCCCGTTTGTTTTGTGTTGCCTAATCACAAACAGTTCATTTGAGTGAACTGTATGCTCTATATCGCACACGCCTTCATCAGGCTGCCCATTTCTTTTGTTCCGCCTCATCGCAAACAGTTCATTGGACTGAACCGTATGCCCTAGATCGCACACGCAACTAAAATATGAACCGTGTTTGATGCATCCTCCATCGCAAATGTTTTCACATTTTTTGACGGTTTTCATACAACACCGTTTGCGATTATGGCATCACACATAGTTTCTCGAAGGGTCTCTGATCGTAGTGTCGCGTTAGCAGCATCCTGCAGTAGTGGATGTCTATCTAAGTGGGAGTTCTTAAGTAATATGATTAATTGAACTTTAATTTATCATGAACTTAGTACTTGATAGTTTTTTGCATGTCTATGTTGTTGTAGATAAATGGCCCGTGCTACTGTTCCGTTGAATTTTAATGCATTCCTAGAGAAAGCTAAGTTGAAAGATGATGGTAGAAAATACACGGACTGGGTCCGTAACTTGAGGATTATCCTCATTGCTGCACAGAAAAATTACGTCCTAGAAGCACCACTAGGTGCAAGACCCGCTGCAGGAGCAAAGCCGGACATTATGAACGCCTGGCAGAGCAAAGCTGATGACTACTCGATAGTTCAGTGTGCCATGCTTTACGGCTTAGAACCGGGACATCAATGACGTTTTGAGTGTCATGGAGCATATGAGATGTTCCAGGAGTTGAAGTTAATATTTCAAGCAAATGCCCGGATTGAGAGATATGAAGTCTCCAATAAGTTCTACAACTGCAAAATGGAGGAGAATAGTTCTTTCAGGGAACATATACTCAAAATGTCTGGGTACCACAATCACTTGACTCAACTGGGAGTTAATCTTCTGGTTGATAGTGTCATTGACAGAGTTCTTCAATCACTGCCACCAAGCTACAAAAGCTTCGTGATGAACTATAATATGCAAGGGATGGATAAAACAATTCCCGAGCTCTTCGCGATGCTAAAGGCTGCGGAGGTAGAAATCAAGAAGGAGCATCAAGTGTTGATGGTTAACAAGACCACTAGTTTCAAGAAGAAGGGCAAAGGGAAGACAGGGGCTTCAAGAAGAACGGCAAGCAAGTTGCTGCTCAAGTGAAGAAGCCCAAGTCTGGACCTAAGCTGAGACTGAGTGCTTCTACTGCAAAGGGACTGGTCACTGGAAGCAGAACTGCCCCAAGTATTTGGCGGATAAGAAGGATGGCAAAGTGAAAGGTATATTTGATATACATGTTATTGATGTGTACCTTACTAATGCTCGTAGTAGCGCCTGGGTATTTGATACTGGTTCTGTTGCTCATATTTGCAACTCGAAACAGGGGCTACGGATTAAGCGAAGATTGGCTAAGGATGAGGTGGCGATGCGCGTGGGAAATGGTTCCAAAGTCGATGTGATCGCCGTCGGCACGCTACCTCTACATCTACCTTCGGGATTAGTTTTAGACCTCAATAATTGTTATTTAGTGCCAGCGTTAAGCATGAACATTATATTTGGATCTTGTTTTGATGCGAGACGGTTATTCATTTAATCAAAGAATAATGGTTGTTCTATTTATATGAGTAATATCTTTTATGGTCATGCACCCTTGATGAGTGGTATATTTTTATTGAATCTTGATAGTAGTGATACACATATTCATAGTATTGAAGCCAAAAGATATAAGTTTAATAATGATAGTGCAACTCATTTGCGGCACTGCCGTTTAGGTCATATTGGTGTAAAGAGCATGAAGAAACTCCATGCTGATGGGCTTTTGGAATCACTTGATTATGAATCACTTGATGCTTGCGAACCATGCCTCACAGGCAAGATGACTAAGACTCCGTTGTCGGAACAATGGAGCAAGCAACAGACTTGCTGGAAGTAATACATACTGATGTATGCGGTCCAATGAGTGTTGAGGCTCGCGGCGGGTATCGTTATTTTTTGACCTTCACAGATGATTTGAGCAGATATGGGTATATCTACTTGATGAAACATAAGTCTGAAACATTTGAAAAGTTCAAAGAATTTCAAAGTGAAGTGGAAAATCATCGTAACAAGAAAACAAAGTTTCTACGATTTGATCGTGGAGGTGAATATTTGAGTTACGAGTTTGGTCTTCATTTGAAACAATGCGGAATAGTTTCGCAACTGACGCCACCCAGAACACCACAGCGTAATGGTGCGTCCGAACATCGTAACCGCACTTTATTAGATATGGTGCAATCTATGATGTCTCTTACTGATTTACCGTTATTGTTTTGGGGTTATGCTTTAGAGACGGCTGCATTCACGTTAAATAGGGCACCATCTAAATCCGTTGAGACGACACCATATGAACTGTGGTTTGGCAAGAAACTGAAGTTGCCGTTTCTTAAAGTTTGGGGCTGCGATGCTTATGTGAAAAAGCTTCAACCTGATAAGCTCGAACCCAAATCGGAGAAATGTGTCTTCATCGGATACCCAAAGGAGACTGTTGGGTACACCTTCCATCACAGATCCGAAGGCAAAATATTCATTGCTAAGAATGGATCCTTTCTAGAGAAGGAGTTTCTCTCGGAAGAAGTGAGTGGGAGGAAAGTAGAACTTGATGAGGTAATTGTACCTGCTCCCTTATTGGAAAGTAGTTCATCGCAGAAATCAGTTCCAGTGATTCCTACACCAATTAGTGAGGAAGCTAATGATGATGATCATGAAGCTTCTGATCAAGTTACTACCGAACCTCATAGGTCAACCAGAGTAAGATCCGCACCAGAGTGGTACGGTAATCCTGTTCTGGACGTCATGTTACTTGACCATGACGAACCTACAAACTATGAGGAAGCGATGATGAGCCCAGATTCCGTGAAATGGCTTGAGGCCATGAAATCTGAGATGGGATCCATGTACGAGAACAAAGTGTGGACTTTGGTTGACTTGCCCGATGATCGGCAAGCCATAGAAAATAAATGGATCTTCAAGAATAAGACTGACGCTGATAGTAATGTTACTGTCTACAAAGCTTGATTTGTTGCAAAAGGTTTTCGACAAGTTCAAGGAGTTGACTACGATGAGACTTTCTCACCCGTAGCGATGCTTAAGTCTGTCCGAATCATGTTAGCAATTGCTACATTTTATGATTATGAAATTTGGCAAATGGACGTCAAAACTGCATTCCTGAATGGATTTCTAGAAGAAGAGTTGTATATGATGCAACCAGAAGGTTTTGTCGATCCAAAGGGTGCTAACAAAGTGTGCAAGCTCCAGCGATCCATTTATGGACTGGTGCAAGCCTCTCGGAGTTGGAATAAACGTTTTGATAGTGGGACCAAAGCATATGGTTTATACAGACTTTTGGAGAAGCCTGTATTTACAAGAAAGTGAGTGGGAGCTCTGTAGCATTTCTAATATTATATGTGGATGACATATTGTTGATTGGAAATGATATAGAATTTTTGGATAGCATAAAAGGATACTTGAATAAAAGTTTTTCTACGAAAGACCTTGGTGAAGCTGCTTACATATTGGGCATCATGATCTATAGAGATAGATCAAGACGCTTAATTGGACTTTCACAAAGCACATACCTTGATAAGATTTTGAAGAAGTTCAAAATGGACCAGTCAAAGAAAGGGTTCTTGCCTGTGTTACAAGGTGTGAAGTTGAGTGAGACTCAATGCCCGACCACTGCAGAAGATAGAGAGAAAATGAAAGTCATTCCCTATGCCTCAGCCATAGGTTCTATCATGTATGCAATGCTGTGTACCAGACCTGATGTGTGCCTTGCTATAAGTATAGTAGGGAGGTACGAAAGTAATCCAGGAGTGGATCACTGGACAGTGGTCAAGAACATCCTGAAATACCTGAAAAGGACTAAGGATATGTTTCTTGTTTATGGAGGTAACAAAGAGCTCGTCGTAAATGGTTACATCGATGCAAGCTTTGACACTGATCCGGATGACTCTAAGTCACTGATGACCCACAAGTATAGGGGATCAATAGTAGCTCTTTTCGATAAGCAGAAGGAAATGACAAGTAGTTTTTAGTAAGGTGATGTCTGCAAGTGCTGAAACTGTAAGTAGCGAGTAGTTTGATAACAAGATAATTTGTAACAAGCAAGTAACGATAGTACCAATAAGTATGCAGCAAGGTAGCCCAATCCATTTGAGGCAAAGGACAGGCCAAAACGGTCTCTTATAATAAGCAAAGCGTTCTTGAGGGTACACGGGAATTTCATCTAGTCACTTTCATCATGTTGGTTTGATTTGTGTTCGCTACTTTGATAATTTGATATGTGGGTGGACCGGTGCTTAGGTGTTGTTCTTACTTGAACAAACCTCCTACTTATGATTAACCCTCCCGCAAGCATCCGCAACTACGAGAAAAGTATTAAGGATAAATCCTAACCATAGCATTAGGATCCAATCGGTCCCTTACGGAATAGTGCATAAACTGGGGTTTAAGCTTTTGTCACTCTCGCAACCCATCATCTAATTGCTACTCTGATACGTCTCCAACGTATCTATAATTTTTGATTGTTCCATGCAATTATCTTATCCATCTAGGATGTTTTATATGCATTTATATGCTATTTTATATGATTTTTGGGACTAACCTATTAACCTAGAGACCAGTGCCAGTTTCTGTTTTTCCTTGTTTTTTAGTATCACAGAAAAGGAAAACCAAACGGAGTCCAATTGACCTAAAATTTCATGGAGATCGTTTTTGGACCAGAAGAAGCCCACGGAGCACCGGAGATGGGCCAGAAGAGTCCCGAGGCACCCACGAGGGTGGGGGGCGCGCCCTACCCCCTGGGCGCGCCCCCTACCTCGTGGCCGCCTTGGAGACCCCCTGACTTGTTCCGGACGCCAAAACCTCTTATATATACAGAAACCCCCAGAACATAACCTAGATCGGGAGTTCCGCCGCCGCAAGCCTCTGTAACCACCAAAAACCAATCGGGACCCTGTTCCGGCACCCTGCCGGAGGGGGGATCCATCACCGGTGGCCATCTTCATCATCCCGGCGCTCTCCATGACAAGGAGGGAGTAGTTCACCCTCGGGGCTGAGGGTATGTACCAGTAGCTATGTGTTTGATCTCTCTCTCTCTCTCGTGTTCATGATTTGGCACGATCTTGATGTATTGCGAGCTTTGCTATTATAGTTGGATCTTATGATATTTCTCCCCCTCTACTCTCTTGTAATGGATTGAGTTTTCCCTTCGAAGTTATCTTATCGGATTGAGTCTTTAAGGATTTGAGAACACTTGATGTATGTCTTGTGTGTGCTTATCTGTGGTGACAATGGGATATTCACGTGATCTACTTGATGTATGTTTTGGTGATCAACTTGCGGGTTCAGTGACCTTGTGAACTTATCCATAGGGGTTGGCACACGTTTTCATCTTGACTCTCGGGTAAAAACTTTGGGGCACTCTTTGAAGTTATTTGTGTTGGTTGAATAGATGAATCTGAGATTGTGTGATGCATATCTTATAATCATACCCATGGATACTTGAGGTGACATTGGAGTATCTAGGTGACATTAGGGTTTTGGTTGATTTGTGTGTTAAGGTGTTATTCTAGTACGAACTCTAGGATAGATCGAACGGAAAGAATAGCTTCGTGTTATTTTACTATGGACTCTTGAATAGATCGATCAGAAAGGATAACTTTGAGGTGGTTTCCTACCCTACAATAATCTCTTCGTTTGTTCTCCGCTATTAGTGACTTTGGAGTGACTCTTTGTTGCATGTTGAGGGATAGTTATATGATCCAATTATGTTATTATTGTTGAGAGAACTTGCACTAGTGAAAGTATGAACCCTAGGCCTTGTTTCAACGCATTGCAATACCATTTGTGCTCACTTTTATCATTAGTTACCTTGCTGTTTTTATATTTTCATATTACAAAAACCTATATCTACTATCCATATTGCACTTGTATCACCATCTCTTCGCCGAACTAGTGCACCTATACAATTTATCATTGTATTGGGTGTGTTGGGGACACAAGAGACTCTTTGTTATTTGGTTGCAGGGTTGTTTGAGAGAGACCATCTTCATCCTACGCCTCCCACGGATTGATAAACCTTAGGTCATCCACTTGAGGGAAATTTGCTACTGTCCTACAAACCTCTGCACTTGGAGGCCCAACAACGTCTACAAGAAGAAGGTTGTGTAGTAGACATCGAGCAGTTTCTGGCGCCGTTGCCGGGGAGGTGAGTGCTTGAAGGTATATCTTTAGATCTTGCGATTGAATCTTTTAGTTTCTTGTTTTATCATTAGTTTAGTTTATAAAATAAAACTACAAAAAATGGAACTAAGGTTGCCTCATATGCTTCATCTTTTTAATGTCTTTCGTGAAAATGATGGGAAGGAAAATTGTGCTCAAGTACCGGTAGAAGAATTCCATAGAATGCTTGGCATAAAATATGTGAATGATGAGCATGATTTCAATGTTGTTAGTATGAATTCTTTGAATACCCGTGATGCTAATGATATGCAAAGCCACAAGCTTGGGCATGCTATGTTTGATGAAGATGATATGCTTAGTCCCCCAAGTTTTGATGAGAATATTTATTATGATGAAAGCATGCCTCCTATTTATGATGATTATATTGATGAAAGTGGGTTTGGAAGAGTGTCAACTTTAGGAAGTAATGATCCCACTATTTTGGAGGATGTTGACTATTATTGTGATAATTATGAAAGTGGATTTGGAGAGGTCATGACTTTATTTAGTGATGAATCCACTATTTCAGAAGAGGTTCCAATTGATTATGAGAACAAAGTTGCTATCTATGATGATTATTGTGATGACTTGTATGATATTAAGAATAATGATAACCATGAAACTTGCCATCATGATTTTATTTTTCAATTGGATTATGCCTCACATGATAACTATTTTGTTGAGTTTGCTCCCACTATTATTCATGAGAAGAAATTCGCTTATGTGGAGAGTAATAAAAATTCTATGCTTGTAGATCATGAAAAGAAAGATTTATGTGATGGTTATATTTTTGAATTCATTCATGATGCTACTGAAAATTATTATGAGGGAGGAACATATGCTTGTAGGAATTGAGATAATATCAAGTTTCCTCTCTATGTGTTGAAAATCTTGAAGCTATGCTTGTTTTGCCTTCCTATGCTAGTTGATTACTGTTCCCATAAGTTGTTTGCTCACAAAATACCTATGCATAGGAAGTGGGTTAGGCTTAAATGTGCTATTCATAGTCTTCATGATGCTCTCTTTATGTTTCAATTCTTATCTTTTATGTGAGCATCATTGAAATCATCATGCATAGCTAGGGGCGTTAAACGTTAGCGCTTGTTGGGAGGCAACCCAATTTTATTTTTGTTCTTTGCTTTTTCTCATGTTTAGTAATAAATAATTCATCTAGCCTCTGTTTATATGTGGTTTTATGTTTTAATTAGTGTTTGTGCCAAGCAGAACCTTTGGGAAGACTTGGGTGAAGTCTTTGTGATCTTGCTGTAAAAAAAGAAACTTTAGCACTCACGAGATTAGCTGCCATTTTTTACTGGAGAGTGCTTTTAGGTTGATTCTTTTTGAATATGATTAATAAACAAATTCCTCAGGTCCACAAGTTGATTTAATTTTTTTGGAGTTCCATAAGTATACGTTTGATACAGATTACTACAGACTGTTCTGTTTTTGACAGATTCTGTTTTCATTTTGTTGTTTGCTTATTTTGATGAATCTATGAGTGGCATCGGAGGGTATGAACCATAGAGAAGTTGGAATACAGTAGATATCACACCAATATGAATTTAGAATGAGTTCACAACAGTACCTAAGTGGTGATTTATTTTCTTATACTAACGGAGCTTACGAGTTTTCTGTTGAGTTTTGTGTTGTGAAGTTTTCAAGTTTTGGGTAAAGATTCGATGGACTATGGAATCAGGAGTGGAAAGAGCCTAAGATTGGGGATGCCCAAGGCACCCCAAGGTACTATTCAAGGACAACCAAGAGCCTAAGCTTGGGGATGCCCCGGATGGCATCCCCTCTTTCTTCTTCATTCATCGGTAACTTTACTTGGAGCTATATTTTTATTCACCACATGATATGTGTTTTGCTTGGAGCGTCATTTTATTTTCTTTTGTTTTGCTTGCTGTTTGAATAAAATCCCAAGATCTGAAATTATTAAATGTTAGAGAGTCTTCACATAGTTGCACAATTATTCGACTACTCATTGATCTTCACTTATATCTTTTGGAGTAGTTTGTCATTTGCTCTAGTGCTTCACTTGTATCTTCTTAGAGCATGGCGGTAGTTTTATTTTGAAGAATTTATTGATCTCTCATGCTTCACTTATATTATTTTGAGTCTTTTAGAACAGCATGGTACTTTGCTTTGGTTATAAAATTAGTCCTAATATGATGGGCATCCAAGATGGGTATAATAAAAACTTTCATATAGAGTGCATTGAATACTATGAGAAGTTTGATACTTGATAATTGCTTTGAGATATAAAGATGGTGATATTAGAGTCGTGCTAGTTGAGTAATTATGAAATTGAGAAATACTTGTGTTGAGGTTTGCAAGTCCCGTAGCATGCACATATGGTAACCGTTGTGTGACAAATTTGAAGCATGAGGTGTTCTTTGATTGCTTTCCTTATGAGTGGCGGTCAGGGACGAGCGATGGTCTTTTCCTACCAATCTAACCCCCTAGGAGCATGCGCGCAGTTCTTGGTTTTGATGACTTGTAGATTTTTGCAATAAGTATGTGAGTTCTTTATGACTAATGTTGATTCCATGGATTATACGCACTCTCACCTTCCATCATTGCTAGCCTCTTCGGTACCGTGCATTGCCCTTTCTCACCTTGAGAGATGGTGCAAACTTCGCCGGTACATCCAAACCCCGTGATATGATACGCTCTATCACACATAAACCTCCTTATATCTTCCTCAAAACAGCCACCATACCTACCTATTATGGCATTTCCATAGGCAGTCCGAGATATATTGCCATGCAACTTTCCACCGTTTCATTTATTATGACACGCTTCATCATTGTCATATTGCCTTGCATGATCATGTAGTTGACATCGTATTTGTGGCAAAGCCACCATGCATAATTTCATACATGTCACTCTTGATTCATCGCCCATCCCAGTACACCGCCGGAGGCACTCATATAGAGTCATACATTGTTCTAGTATCGAGTTGTAATCTCTGAGTTGTAAATAAATAGAAGTGTGATGATCATCATTAATAGAGCATTGTCCCGGAAAAAAAGAAAAAAAAGAGAAAGGCCAAATAAAAAAAGGAAAAAAAGATAAAAGGGACAATGCTACTATCCTTTTTCCACACTTGTGCTTCAAAGTAGCACCATGATCTTCATTATAGAGAGTCTCTTATTTTGTCACTTTCATATACTAGTAGGAATTTTTCATTATAGAACTTGGCTTGTATATTCTAACGATGGGCTTCCTCAAATGCCCTAGGTCTTCGTGAGCAAGCAAGTTGGATGCACACCCACTTAGCTTCTTTTGTTGAGCTTTCATACATTTATAGCTCTAGTGCATCCGTTGCATGGCAATCCCTACTCCTCGCATTGACATCAATTGATGGGCATCTCCATAGCCCATTGGTTAGCCGTGTCAATGTGAGACTTTCTCCTTTTTTGTCTTCTCCACACAACCTCCATCATCATATTCTATTCCACCCATAGTGCTATGTCCATGGCTCGCGCTCATGTATTGCGTGAAAGTTGAAAAAGTTTGAGAATACTAAAGTATGAAACAATTGCTTGGCTTGTCATCGGGGTTGTGCATGATGAGAGCATTTTGTGTGACGAAAATGAAGCATGGATAAACTATAAGATTTTGTAGGGATGAGCTTTCTTTGGCTATGTTATTTTGAGAAGACATAATTGCTTGGTTAGTATGCTTGAAGTATTATTGTTTTGATGTCAATATTAAACTTTTTTCTTGGATCTTTCGAATCTGAAATTCATGCCACAATAAGGAAAATTACATTGAAAATTATGTTAGGTAGCATTCCACAGCAAAAATTCTGTTTTTATCATTTACCTCCTCGAGGACGAGCAGGAATTAAGCTTGGGGATGCTTGATACGTCTCCAACGTATCTATAATTTTTGATTGTTCCATGCTATTATATTATCCATCTAGGATGTTTTATATGCATTTATATGCTATTTTATATGATTTTTGGGACTAACCTATTAACCTAGAGCCCAGTGCCAGTTTCTGTTTTTTCCTTGTTTTTGAGTATCGCAGAAAAGGAAAACCAAACGGAGTCCAATTGATCTGAAATTTCACGGAGATCGTTTTTGGACCAGAAGAACCCCACGGAGCACCAGAGATGGGCCAGAAGAGTCCTGAGGCACCCACGAGGGTAGGGGCGCGCCCTACCCCCCTGGGCGCGACCCCTACCTCGTGGCCGCCTCGGAGACCCCCCTAACTTGTTCCCGACGCCAAAACCTCTTATATATACAGAAACCCCCAGAACATAACCTAGATCGGGAGTTCCGCCGCTGCAAGCGTCTGTAGCCACCAAAAACCAATCGGTACCCTGTTCCGGCACCCTGCCGGAGGGGGATCCATCACCGGTGGCCATCTTCATCATCTCGGCGCTCTCCATGACGAGGATGGAGTAGTTCACCCTCGGGGCTGAGGGTATGTACCAGTAGCTATGTGTTTGATCTCTCTCTCTCTCTCTCTCTCTCTCTCTCTCTCTCTTTCTCTCGTGTTCTTGATTTGGCACGATCTTGATGTATCGCGAGCTTTGCTATTTTAGTTGGATCTTATGATGTTTCTCCCCCTCTACTCTCTTGTAATGGATTGAGTTTTCCCTTCGAAGTTATCTTATCGGATTGAGTCTTTAAGGATTTTAGAACACTTGATGTATGTATTACATGTGCTTATATGTGGTGACAATGGGATATTCATGTGATCTACTTGATGTATGTTTTGGTGATTAACTTGCGGGTTCAGTGACCTTGTGAACTTATGCATAGGGGTTGGCACACGTTTTCGTCTTGACCCTCCGGTAGAAACTTTGGGGCACTCTTTGAAGTTCTTTGTGTTGGTTGAATAGATGAATCTGAGATTGTGTGATGCAAATCATATAATCATACCCACGGATACTTGAGGTGACATTGGAGTATCTAGGTGACATTAGGGTTTTGGTTGATTTGTGTCTTAAGGTGTTATTCTAGTAAGAACTCTAGGATTGATCAAACGAAAAGAATAGCTTCGTGTTATTTTACTACGGACTCTTGAATAGATCGATCAGAAAGGATAACTTTGAGGTGGTTTCGTACCCTAAAATAATCTCTTTGTTTGTTCTCCGCTATTAGTGACTTTGGAGTGACTCTTTGTTGCATGTTGAGGGATAGTTATATGATCCAATTATGTTATTATTGTTGAGAGAACTTGCACTAGTGAAAGTATGAACCCTAGGCCTTGTTTCAACGCATTGCAATACCATTTGTGCTCACTTTTATCATTAGTTACCTTGCTGTTTTTATATTTTCATATTACAAAAACCTATATCTACTATCCATATTGCACTTGTATCACCATCTCTTCGCCGAACTAGTGCACCTATACAATTTACCATTGTATTGGGTGTGTTGGGGACACAAGAGACTCTTTGTTATTTGGTTGCAGGGTTGGTCAAGAGAGACCATCTTCATCCTACGCCTCCCAAGGATTGATAAACCTTAGCTCATCCACTCAAGGGAAATTTGCTACTGTCCTACAAACCTCTGCACCTGGAGGCCCAACAACGTCTACAAGAAGAAGGTTGTGTAGTAGACATCATACTCCACCATGCATTCCCTTAGGCCCAAATATGGTGAAGTGTCATGTCTTCGATGTTCACATGACACCACTAAGGGAATCACAACATATATACTATCAAAATATCGAACACATATCAAATTCACATGATTACTTGCAACATGATTTATCCCGTGACCTCAAGAACAATAGTAACTACTCACAATCAACAAACATGCTCATGATCAGAGGGGTATTAATATGCATAATGGATCTGAACATATAATCTTCCACCAAATAAACCATATAGTAATCAACTACAAGTGTAATCAACACTACTAGTCACCCCCTAGCAACAATCTATAGTTCCGGTAACAAGATTGAAGACAAGAGATGAACTAGGGTTTGAGATGAGATGGTGCTGGTGAAGATGTTGATGGAGATTGCCCTCCCCAAGATGGGAGAGTTGTTGTTGATGATGATGACGATGATTTCCCCCTCTGGGAGGGAAGTTCCCCCGGCGGAATCGCTCCGCTGGAGGGCAAAACTGCTCCTACCCAAGTTCCACCTCGAGGCGGTGGTGATCCGTCCCGAAAGTATTATTCTATTTTTTTTCTAGGTCAAAAGCACTTACATACCAGAAGATGGGCACCGGAGGTGGGCCGAGGAGGGCACAATACACCAGGGCGCGCCAGGGGGGCCTGGCGCGCCCAGGTGGGTTGTGCCCACCTGGTGGCCCCCCTCTGGTAGTTATTGGCTCCAATATTCCTTAAATATTCCATAAAAAATCTTCGTGAAGTTTCAGCTCATTTGGAGTTGTGCAGAATAGGTAGCCTGACGTAGCTTCTTCAGGTCCAGATTTCCAGCTGCCAGAATTCTCCCTCTTGGTGTGTACCTTGTAAATTATGAGAGAAAAGGCATTAGAATTACTCAAAAAAGAATTATTATGGATAAAAACATTGTAAATAACAGTAAGAAAACATGATGCAAAATGGACGTATCAGCTCCCCCAAGATTAGACCTCGCTTGTCCTCAAGCAAAACCCAAAATCGAGAAGCATGTCCACATGCTTTGAGAAAGAGGTGTCGATAAAAACATAATACAGACATAGAAGCATCATGTTGACTATTATAACAGCCACAAATTTGAACATAGGACTTTTACCATAGAACTTTCATCATACACTTCCTATGAATAATTAAGTAATAGTTCATTACATAATCGAAGTATAAAGCAAAAACTCTATTAGAAGTCAACAAACTATGTGCTCAGTCAACTTGCAACTACAATTCATCATCTTTTCAAGAAGGGTCACATGGTGGAGCCTTTAGGCAAGTCCACATACTCAACCATCATATAGTCTTCTATGATTGCTAACACTCACCTTGTACACATGAGCAAAATGTTTCAACCAGACACATAGAAAGATAGGGGCTTATAGTTTCGCCTCCCAACTTACTCACCTCAAGGGTGATGTCAACAATAATAACTGATGCTATCTATATTCAACTGGACATTGCACAAACTTGGATGCTTGCCAAAAGAATAAATAAAAAGGAATAGAAGGAAAGCTTTGACTCTTTGCATAAAATTAAATACATAAAAGTAAAAGATAGGCCCTTCGCAGAGGGAAGCAGAGGTTGCCATGCGCTTATTTGTTTGCATGCTCAACCTCTTAGTGCAAAAGAACGTCATGTTACATTGCCCCTTAAGATGACAACCTTTATTATGCAGTCTGTTGCTTTTATTCGCTGTCATCCAAGTTTGTGCAATGCTCAATTTTCTCTTACTCTAAAAGATCACCCATATTTAGAAGCAATTTATATTGCCTTTTTGCACCGATGACAACTTACTTGAGGGATCTTGTTCAATCCAGAGGTAGGTATGGTGGACACTTGAAAAGATTTGGGTTTAAGGGTTTTTGGATGCACAAGTAGTATCTCTACTTAGTGCGGAGTTTTTTGGCTAGCAAAGATAGGGGAAAGCATCACATGTTAAAGGATCTATGACAATATGACTTCTATGTGAATATAAACATACATGAACCATTACGTTGTCTTCCTTGTCCAACGTCAACAATTTTGGCATATGATATTTTGATGAGGGCTCACAATCACAAAAGATTTCTAGGATAGTATATTTATATGTGAATCTTCCCTTCCCTTATTAATTCTTTCATGAGTTGCATCACTGACCAATGCTATGTTTGTCAATATCTATAAAATTTTCTTACTTATACTTTTCCTTATGTAGTGCTATCACCTACCATAGGATTAGTATATGATCTTATTGATTTACTTCCTTTCTTTTATTCACTTCCTTTCTCTTTTTCTTTCTTTCTTATTTCTTTTCTTTATTTGCAACATGAAAGTAAAGAAAGTAAAAACTCAAACTAACTTTATTATATAACTTGCACACGATAACTATGATATAACACTAAGCTAACTCTCAAAGAAGAAAGGATTGAACTAAACTTTATTCATCTAAGCAAAAGATTGAACTAAGATAAGTAAAAGTAAAAATATAGTGGGATGATACGATACCGGGGCACCTCCCCCAAGCTTGGCAGAAGCCAAGGGGAGCGCCCATACCCGACACTCATTTCTCCTTTGGCGGTGAAGAAGATGGTGGTGGTGATGAAGAAGGTAATTTGCCCTTTGCTTCCTTCAGCTCTGTTTCGATCTTCATCAGCCAAGCACCTTCTTCCATGTGGTTGGAGGAGCAGGAAGACATGATGCTTAGCTTGATAAACCTGATCGGAAACAACAAGAAAAGAGAACAGAGGATTTTCTCCGTGATATGGTGGTTAACAGGTTCAGGAAGTATATCGAATTTTTATTTTGCAGGACAAGCATAAGGAAGAAAAACGGAGTACGGGAGGTGTCCAAGGTGGGCACAACCCACCTGGGAACGCCAGGCCTGGTGTATTGTGCCCACCAGGAGACGCTTCCTGGAAGTTTCTTTATTCCCAAAATTCTAAATTATTCCCAAACAGACAAAAAATATTTTTGCAGATTTTTCGGAGTCCGTTTACTTACCGTATCACTTACCTCCTTATTTTGACGATTCTGGAGTGTTCTGGAAGGACTCTTTTATGTACTCTTCCAGTGTCAAAGATTGGATAATATTGCTTTCAACATTAATAGGCATACCTGAGATATAATGCTTTATTCGTTGTCCATTGACAACCTTTGGGTTAGTACCTTCGGAAATATTTATTTTGATGGCTCCGGACCGGTAAACCTCCTCGACGACATAGGGGCCTTCCCATTTCGAGAGGAGCTTCCCTGCAAAGAATCTAAAAGGAGAGTTGTACAAAAGAACATATTCTCCGACTTTAAACTCACGTTTCTGAATTCTTTTGTCATGCCATATTTTAACTTTTTCTTTAAATAACTTTGCATTTTCATAAGCTTGGGTTCTCCATTCATCTAGTGAGCTAATATCAAATAGCCTGTTTTCACCAGCACATTTGAAATCATAGTTGAGTTCTTTGACTGGCTAATATGCTTTATGTTCTAACTCAAGAGGCAAATGAAAACCTTTTCCATAAACCATTTTATAAGGAGACATACCCATAGGATTTTTATATGCTGTTCTATAAGCCCAAAGTGCATCATCTAATTTCTTACACCAATTCTTCCTGGACCTATTAACAGTCTTTTGCAAAATTAATTTTATTTCTCTATTGCTAAGTTCAACTTGACCACTAGACCGAGGATGATAAGGTGATGCAATTCTATGGTTAACATCATACTTAGCAAGCATTTTACGGAAAGCGCCATGAATAAAGTTTGAAGCACCATTAGTCATTAAATATCTAGGGACTCCAAACCTTGGGAAAATAACTTCCTTAAGCATTTTAATAGAGGTTTTGTGATCAGCACTACTAGTTGGAATAGCTTCTACCCATTTAGTAACATAATCAACAGCAACCAAAATATGTGTATACCCATTAGAGGAAGGAAAAGGTCCCATGTAATCAAATCCCCAAACATCAAATGGTTCAACAGCAAGAGAATAGTTCATAGGCATTTCTTGACGCTTACCGATATTACCTATTCTTTGGCATTCATCACAAGATGAGACATACTTACGAGCATCCTTGAAGAGAGTAGGCCAATAAAATCCAGACTGCAATACCTTGTGAGCAGTTCTGTCTCCAGCATGATGCCCTCCATAAGCTTCGGAGTGACATTTCCATAGGATTTGTCCCTGTTCATGCTCAGGTACACAACGTCTAATAATACCATCTACTCCTTCTTTATAAAGATGTGGGTCATCCCAAAAGTAATGTCTTAAATCATAGTAGAATTTTTTTTGTTGGTAAGTAAATCTAGGCGGTAAATACTTAGCAACAATGTAATTAGCATAGTCAGCATACCAAGGAGTGCCATTAGCAACATTTATTGCAGCTAACTGCTCATCAGGAAAACTATCATCAATAGGAAGTGGGTCATCAAGCACATTTTCAAGCCTAGACAAGTTATCAGCTATGGGGTTCTCAGCTCCTTTTCTATCAATAATATGCAAATCAAATTCTTGTAACAAGAGAACCCAACGAATAAGTCTAGGTTTAGCATCTTTCTTTTCCATAAGATATTTAATAGCAGCATGGTCTGTGTGAACAGTTACTTTAGAATCAACAATATAAGGTCTAAATTTATCACAAGCAAACACCACTGCTAAGAATTCTTTTTAAGTAGTAGCATAATTTCTTTGAGCACTGTCTAGAGTTTTAGTAGCATAATGGATAACATTCAATTTCTTATCAACTCTTTGTCCTAGAACAACACCAATAGCATAATCACTAGCATCACACATAATTTGAAAAGGCAAGTTCCAATCAGGTGGTTGAACTATAGTTGCAATAATTAAAGATTCCTTGAGTGTTTCAAAGGCTTCAAGACAATCATCATCAAAGACAAAAGGAATATCCTTTTGCAAAAGATTAGTAAGGGCCTAGAAATTTTAGAAAAGTCTTTGATAAATCTCCTATAGAAACCAACATGACCTAGGAAACTACGAATACCTTTGATGTCCTTGGGACATGGTAATATTTTTGCAGATTTTTCGGAGTCCGTTTACTTACCGTATCACTTACCTCCTTATTTTGACGATTCTGGAGTGTTCTGGAAGGACTCTTTTATGTACTCTTCCAGTGTCAAAGATTCGATAATATTGCTTTCAACATTAATAGACATACCTGAGATAGCTTTATTCGTTGTCCATTGACAACCTTTGGGTTAGTACCTTCGGAAATATTTATTTTGATGGCTCCGGACCGGTAAACCTCCTCGACGACATAGGGGCCTTCCCATTTCGAGAGGAGCTTCCCTGCAAAGAATCTAAAAGGAGAGTTGTACAAAAGAACATATTCTCCGACTTTAAACTCACGTTTCTGAATTCTTTTGTCATGCCATATTTTAACTTTTTCTTTAAATAACTTTGCATTTTCATAAGCTTGGGTTCTCCATTCATCTAGTGAGCTAATATCAAATAGCCTGTTTTCACCAGCACATTTGAAATCATAGTTGAGTTCTTTGACTGCCTAATATGCTTTATGTTCTAACTCAAGAGGCAAATGAAAACCTTTTCCATAAACCATTTTATAAGGAGACATACCCATAGGATTTTTATATGCTGTTCTATAAGCCCAAAGTGCATCATCTAATTTCTTAGACCAATTCTTCCTGGACCTATTAACAGTCTTTTGCAAAATTAATTTTATTTCTCTATTGCTAAGTTCAACTTGACCACTAGACCGAGGATGATAAGGTGATGCAATTCTATGGTTAACATCATACTTAGCAAGCATTTTACGGAAAGCGCCATGAATAAAGTTTGAAGCACCATTAGTCATTAAATATCTAGGGACTCCAAACCTTGGGAAAATAACTTCCTTAAGCATTTTAATAGAGGTTTTGTGATCAGCACTACTAGTTGGAATAGCTTCTACCCATTTAGTAACACAATCAACAGCAACCAAAATATGTGTATACCCATTAGAGGAAGGAAAAGGTCCCATGTAATCAAATCCCCAAACATCAAATGGTTCAACAGCAAGAGAATAGTTCATAGGCATTTCTTGACGCTTACCGATATTACCTATTCTTTGGCATTCATCACAAGATGAGACATACTTACGAGCATCCTTGAAGAGAATAGGCCAATAAAATCCAGACTGCAATGCCTTGTGAGCAGTTCTGTCTCCAGCATGATGCCCTCCATAAGCTTCGGAGTGACATTTCCATAGGATTTGTCCCTGTTCATGCTCAGGTACACAACGTCTAATAATACCATCTACTCCTTCTTTATAAAGATGTGGGTCATCCCAAAAGTAATGTCTTAAATCATAGTAGAATTTTTTTGTTGGTAAGTAAATCTAGGCGGTAAATACTTAGCAACAATGTAATTAGTATAGTCAGCATACCAAGGAGTGCCATTAGCAACATTTATTGCAGCTAACTGCTCATCAGGAAAACTATCATCAATAGGAAGTGGGTCATCAAGCACATTTTCAAGCCTAGACAAGTTATCAGCTATGGGGTTCTCAGCTCCTTTTCTATCAATAATATGCAAATCAAATTCTTGTAACAAGAGAACCCAACGAATAAGTCTAGGTTTAGCATCTTTCTTTTCCATAAGATATTTAATAGCAGCATGGTCTGTGTGAACAGTTACTTTAGAATCAACAATATAAGGTCTAAACTTATCACAAGCAAACACCACTGCTAAGAATTCTTTTTAAGTAGTAGCATAATATCTTTGAGCACTGTCTAGAGTTTTAGTAGCATAATGGATAACATTCAATTTCTTATCAACTCTTTGTCCTAGAACAACACCAATAGCATAATCACTAGCATCACACATAATTTGAAAAGGCAAGTTCCAATCAGGTGGTTGAACTATAGTTACAATAATTAAAGATTCCTTGAGTGTTTCAAAGGCTTCAAGACAATCATCATCAAAGACAAAAGGAATATCCTTTTGCAAAATATTAGTAAGGGCCTAGAAATTTTAGAAAAGTCTTTGATAAATCTCCTATAGAAACCAACATGACCTAGGAAACTACGGATACCTTTGATGTCCTTGGGACATGGCATTTTCTCAATTGCATCAACTTTAGCTTGGTCCACTTCAATACCTTTTTCAGAAATTTTATGACACAAGACAATGCCTTCATTAACCATAAAGTGGAACTTCTCCCAATTCAAGACAAGATTTGTATATTCACATCTCTGCAAAACTCGATCAAGATTGCTTAAACAATCATAAAAAGACTTCCCATAAATAGAGAAGTCATCCATGAAAACCTCAACAATCTTTTCACAAAAGTCAGAGAATATAGCCATCATGCATCTTTGAAAGGTAGCAGGTGCATTACATAAACCAAAAGGCATATGTCTATAAGCATAGGTTCCAAAAGGACAAGTAAAAGTAGTCTTTTCTTGACCAGGTTGAGAAACAGGTATTTGTGAAAAGCCAGACTATCCATCAAGGAAGCAAAAGTGTGTGCGCTTAGATAATATTTCAAGCATTTGATCAATAAAAGGCAAAGGGTAATGATCTTTTCTAGCAGCTTTATTTAATTTTCTGAAATCAATTACCATTTTATAGCCTGTAACAATTCTCTGTGGAATAAGTTCATTTTTATCATTAGGAACAACAGTAATACCTCCTTTCTTGGGGACACAATGAACAGGACTTACCCATCTACTATCAGCTATAGGATAGATTATACCTGCTTCCAGAAGTTTTAATATTTCTGTTCTTACCACCTCTTTCATCTTCGGATTTAGTCGACGTTGATGATCAACAACGGGTTTAGCATCAGGTTCCATATTAATTTTGTGCTGACATAGAGTGGGACTAATGCCCTTTAAATCATCAAGAGTATATCCAGTAGCAGCTCGGTGCTTCCTTAGAACTTTCAATAATCTTTCTTCCTCATGTCCTGAAAGGTTAGCACTAATAATAACAGGATATATTTTCTTTTCATCAAGGTAAGCATATTTCAAAGTGTCTGGCAATTGTTTTAATTCAAACGCAGGATCACCTTTAGGTGGAGGAGGACCTCCGAGAGTTTCAATAGGCAAATTGTGTTTAAGTAGAGGACGTTGTTCAAAGAAAATATTATCTATTTCATTTCTTTCATGCATATGTAAATCATTTTCATGGTCTAGCAAGTATTGTTCTAAAGGATTAGTAGGTGGCACAACAATAGAAGCAAGACCAATTAATTCATCCTTACTAGGCAATTCTTTTTCATGATGGTTTCTACTAAACTTGGAAAAATTAAACTCATGAGACTCATCACCAAAGCTAACACCCACAGTTTGTTTCTGGCAATCTATCTTAGCATTAACTGTGTTCAAGAAAGGTCTACCAAAGATAATGGGACAGAAGTCATCTTGCGGGGTACCAAGAACAAGAAAATCAGTAGGATATTTTATTTTCCCACACAATAGTTCAACATCTCTAATAATCCCACAATTTGATATGGTGTCTCTATTAGCAAGTTTAATAGTAACATCTATGTCTCCTAACTCTGTAGGTGCTATGTCTTCTCTAATCTTTTGATATAACTTGTAAGGAATATCACTCACACTAGCACCCATGTCACATAAACCATGATAACAGTGATCTCCTATTTTAACTGAGATGACAAGCACGCCAACAACTGGTATATGTTTATCTTTTTCATCAGGTATAACAATTCTAGCAGATTCTTTGTTGAAGTAAATAACATGCCCATCCACATCTTTTTCTAAGAGAACTTTAACCATAGCAATATTAGGTTCAATTCTAATATTTTTCATCTGGTTTAGGTGTTCTGACAGAGCTTTTGTTAACCATAGTTGCAATTTTAGCATGTTCCTTTATCCTAACAGGAAAAGGTGGTTTCTCAATATAAGTAGTAGGGACAACTGGATCAACATTATAGAGTATAGTTTCTTCTTTAACTGGTACCGGTTCTTTAATTTCTTCTTTAATAGGTGGGTGATATTTAAGCCATTCCTCTTTAGGGTGTTCAACATGAGTAGCAAATGATTCAAAAAAGGAGGCTACTATCTCAGAGTCAAGTCCATATTTAGTGCTAAACTTTTGAAAAGCATCGGTATCCATAAAAGATATAACACAATCATACTTAAGATTTATACCTGACTCTTTACCTTCTCGAGTTCCCAATCTTCAGAGTTGCATTTAATTCTTTCCAAAAGATCCCACCGGAATTCAATAGTTTTCTTCATAAAAGAACCAGCACAAGAAGTATCCAGCATGGTTTGATCATTACGAGAAAGCCGAGCATAAAGTTCTGAATAATAATTTCTCTTTAGAGCTCATGATTGGGGCATGAATATAACACTGACTTAAGCCTCCCCCAACATAGAGTGATACTTTATCCTTCACGAGGCCAAAAATTATATATATAATTTCGGATCACCATGAACTAGATGCATAGGATAATTTTTTTGGTGAAACTCCAATTTTAAACGATTCCAATATCATCGCATAGCCTATACCATGCCAATGCTTTTCCCTTCAAACATAAAGGGAAAACCTTTTTCATAACTTCATCCCTAGGCAAACCTGCAAGCTTAAACAATCCACATATTTGTTCCACATGTATCAAGTGCATATCAGGATGTTCCATTCCATCTGCTGCATAAGGATTAGCTAGCAGTTGTTCTATCATACCCGAAGGAATTTCATATTCAATATTTTCAGTAGGTGCAGTAGGTTGAGGGGCAATTAATTGTGGTTCCGGACGAGGTGAAGATACCCCGAACAAACCCCTCAAAGGATTGTTTTCCATAGTAACAAGTGACAATAAATTTCAGCACACTATATAAATATTTCCTTACCGAATTCCACTTACCAAAGGTGCTTCACTCCCCGGAAATGTCGCCAGAAAATAGCCTTGAAGACCCACAAGTATAGGGGATCAATTGTAGCTCTTTTTGATAAGTAAGAGTGTCGAACCCAACGAGGAGCAGAAGGGAATGACAAGTAGTTTTCAGTAAGGTGATGTCTGCAAGTGCTGAAACTGTAAGTGGCGAGTAGTTTGATAGCAAGATAATTTGTAACGAGCAAGTAACGATAGTAGCAATAAGTATGCAGCAAGGTAGACCAATCCTTTTTAGGCAAAGGACAGGCCAAAACGATCTCTTATAATAAGCAAAGCGTTCTTGAGGGTACACGGGAATTTCATCTAGTCACTTTCATCATGTTGGTTTGATTTGTGTTCGCTACTTTGATAATTTGATATGTGGGTGGACTGATGCTTAGGTGGTGTTCTTACTTGAACAAACCTCCTACTTATGATTAACCCTCCTGCAAGCATCCGCAACAACGAGAAAAGTATTAAGGATAAATCCTAACCATAGCATTAAATTCTAGGATCCAATAAGTCCCTTACGGAATAGCGCATAAACTGGGGTTTAAGCTTCTGTCACTCTCGCAACCCATCATCTAATTGCTACTCCACAATGCATTCCCTTAGGCCCAAATATGGTGAAGTGTCATGTAGTCGACGTTCACATGACACCACTAAGGGAATCACAACACACATACTATCAAAATATCGAACACATATCAAATTCACATGATTACTTGCAACATGATTTATCCCGTGACCTCAAGAACAAAAGTAACTACTCACAATCAACAAACATGCTCATGATTAGAGGGGTAGTAATATGCATAATGGATCTGAACATATAATCCTACACCAAATAAACCATATAGTAATCAACTATAAGATGTAATCAACACTACTAGTCACCCCCTAGCAACAATCTATAGTTCCGGTAACAAGATTGAATACAAGAGATGAACTAGGGTTTGAGATGAGATGGTGCTGGTGAAGATGTTGATGGAGATTGCCCTCCCCAAGATGGGAGAGTTGTTGGTGATGATGATCACGATGATTTCCCCCTCCGCGAGGGAAGTTTCCCAGGCGGAATCGCTCCGCCGGAGGGCAAAAGTGCTCCTGCCCAAGTTCCGCCTCGAGGCGGCGGCGATCCGTCCCGAAAGTATTATTCTATTTTTTTCTAGGTCAGAAGCACTTATATACCAGAAGATGGGCACCGGAGGTGGGCCGAGGAGGGCACAATACACCAGGGTGCGCCAGGGGGGCCTGGCGCGCCCAGGTGGGTTGTGCCCACCTGGTGGCCCCCCTCTGGTAGTTGTTGGCTCCAATATTCCTTAAATATTCCATAAAAAATCTTCGTGAAGTTTCAGCTCATTTGGAGTTGTGCAGAATAGGTAGCCTGATGTAGCTTTTTCAGGTCCAAATTTCCAGCTGCCAGAATTCTCCCTCTTTGTGTGTACCTTGTAAATTATGAAAGAAAAGGCATTAGAATTACTCCAAAAAGCATTATTATGGATAAAAACATTGTACATAACAGTAAGAAAACATGATGCAAAATGGACATATTAGTCACAAACCGGATACGTATTTATATTGAATGGTGGAGCTGTTAGTTGGTGCAGTTCCAAACAGAGCGTCGTGGCGGGATCTATGTGTGAAGCGGAGTACATAGCTGATTCGGAAGCAGCAAATGAAGGAGTCTGGATGGAGTTCATATCTGATCTAGGTGTCATACCTAGTGCATCGGGTCCAATGAACATCTTTTGTGACAATACTGGAGCAATTGGCTTGGCGAAGGAATCCAGATTTCACAAGAGAACCAAGCACATCGAGAGACGCTTCAATTCCATCCGCAATCTAGTCAAAGAAGGTGACATAGAAGTTTTCCAAATACATATGGATCTGAATGTTGCAGACCCTTTGACTAAGCCTCTCTCACGAGCAAAACATGATCAGCACCAAGACTCCATGGGTGTTAGAATCATTACTATGTAATCTAGATTATTGACTCTAGTGCAAGTGGGAGACTGAAGGAAATATGCCCTAGAGGCAATAATAAAGTTGTTATTTATATTTCCTTATATCATGATAAATGTTTATTATTCATGCTAGAATTGTATTAACCGTAAACTTAGTACATGTGTGAATACATAGACAAACAAAGTGTCCCTAGTATGCCTCTATTAGACTAGCTTGTTAATCAAAGATGGTTAAGTTTCCTAGCCATAGACATGTGTTATCATTTGACGAACGGGATCACATCATTAGAGAATGATGTGATGGACAAGACCCATCCGTTAGCTTAGCACTATGATCGTTTAGTTTATTTCTATTGCTTTCTACATGACTTATACATGTTCCTATGACTATGAGATTATGCAACTCCCGAATACCGGAGGAACACTTAGTGTGCTATCAAACGTCACAACGTAACTGGGTGATTATAAAGATGCTCTACAGGTGTCTCCGATGGTGTTTGTTGAGTTGGCATAGGTCGAGATTAGGATTTTTCACTCCGATTGTCGGAGAGGTATCTCTGGGCCCTCAACGTAATGCAAATCACTATAAGCCTTGCTAGCAATGTGACTAATGAGTTAGTTGCGGGATGATGCATTACGGAACGAGTAAAGAGACTTGCCGGTGATGAGATTGAACTAGGTATGAAGATACCGACGATCGAATCTCGGGCAAGTAACATACCGATGACAAAGGGAATAACGTATGTTGTCATTGCGGTTTGACCGATAAAGATCTTCGTAGAATATGTAGGAGCCAATATGAGCATCCAGGTTCCGCTATTGGTTATTGACCGGAGATGTGTCTCGGTCATGTCTACATAGTTCTCGAACCCGTAGGGTCCGCACGCTTAAAGTTCGATGATGATTTGTATTATGAGTTTATGTGATTTGATGACCGAAGGTTGTTCGGAGTCTCGGATGAGATCATGGACATGAAAAGGAGTCTCTAGATGGTCGAGACATAAAGATTGATATATTGGACCATGTTATTCGGACACCGGAAATGTTCCGGATAGTTTCGGGTAAAACCGGAGTGTCGGAGGGGTTACTGGAACCCCCCGGGGAACTAATGGGCCACCATGGGCCCTATTGGAGAGAGAGGAGGGCAGCCAGGGCAGGCCCCCCCCTTGGAGTCCAAATTGGACAAGGGAAGGGGGCAGCGCCCCCTTTCCTACTCCCTCTCCCTCTCCTTCCTTCCCCCTCTCTCCCTCTTGGTGGAATCCTACTAGGACTTGGAGTCCTAGTAGGACTCCCCTCCTTAGGCGTGCCCCCTAGGGCCGGCCGGCCTCCTCCCTCCCTCCTTTATATACGTGGGGAGGGGGCACCCTAGAACACACAAGTTGATCTTTTAGCTGCGTGTGGTGCCCCCCTCCATAGAAACACACATCGGTCATATCGTCGTAGTGCTTAGGCGAAGCCCTGCGCTGGTAACTTCATCATCACCGTCACCACGCTGTCGTGCTAACGAAACTCTCCCTCGGCCTCAACTGGATCAAGAGTTCGAGGGACGTCACCGAGCTAAACATGTGCAGATCGCGGAGGTGCCGTGCGTTCGGTACTTTGATCGATTGGATCGCGAAGATGTTCGACTACATCAACCGCGTTACTAAACGCTTCCGCTTTCGGGCTACGAGGGTACGTGGACACACTCTCCCCGCTCGTTGCTATGCTTCTCCTAGATAGATCTTGCGTGATCATAGGATTTTTTTTGAAATACTACGTTCCCAACATCTTGTCCATCACATCATTCTCCTAATGATGTGATCCCGTTCATCAAATGACAACACATGTCTATGGCTAGGAAACTTAACCATCTTTGAGTAACGAGCTAGTCTGGTAAAGGTTACTAGGGACACGGTTGAGGGAGTCCTGGATTAGGGGGTCCATGGATAGCCGGACTATATCCTTTGGCCGGACTGTTGGACTATGAAGATGCAAGATTGAGGACTTCGTCCCGTGTCCGGATGGGACTCTCCTTGGCGTGGAAGGCAAGCTTGGCAATACGGATATGTAGATCTCCTCCCTTTTAACCGACTCTGTGTAACCCTAGCCCCCTCCGGTGCCTAGATAAACCGGAGGGTTTAGTCCGTAGGACAAGAACAATCATACCATAGGCTAGCTTCTAGGGTTTAGCCTCTACGATCTCGTGGTAGATCAACTCTTGTAATACTCATATCATCAAGATCAATCAAGCAGGAAGTAGGGTATTACCTCCATCGAGAGGGCCCGAACCTGGGTAAACATCATGTCCCCTGCCTCCTGTTACCATCCGCCTTAGACGCACAGTTCGGGACCCCCTACCCGAGATCCGCCGGTTTTGACACCGACATTGGTGCTTTCATTGAGAGTTCCACTTTGCTGTCACCGTAAGGCTAGATGGCTCCTTCGATCATCGGCAACGATGCGATCCAGGGTGAGGTTTTCCTCCCTGGACAGATCTTCGTATTCGGCGGCTTCGTACTACAGACCAACTCGCTTGGCCATCTGGAGCAGATCAAAAGCTACGCCCCAGGCCATTAGGTCAGGTTTGGAAACTTGAACTATACTGCCGACATCTGCGGAGACTTGATCTTCGACGGATTCGAGCCCATGTCAGGTGCGCCGCACAGTCACGACGAGCATGATCTAGCTCTGCCGTTGGACAGTGTTCGGGAGATCACACCTGCAACTACTCCGGCCCTCAATCCGGAACAAATTGTGCCATCCGAGGACGGGTGGATGGACCCCACCACGGAGGCCGCACACTCAGTGGAGATAGAGCCGAATACTGACTTCACCTCTTGCGAGACCCATGGTGCCGGATACTTGGATTCGTCCCCTGCCACGGGCTCCGAACCGCCCGCGTCCGTGCCTATCGAATCTGATGGGGCACCGATCATGGAGTTTTCCTCCGCGGATATCTTTCAGCACTCACCACTGGGCGACGTGCTAAACTCATTAAGGTCTCTCTCCTTGTCAGGAGACCCTTGGCCGAACTGTGTCCGGCTAGAATGGGAAGCGGACGGCGAAGAAATTCGTTACCCACCCACCACCCACTTAATAGCCACTGTCGATGATTTAACCGACATGCTCGATTTCGACTCCGAAGACATCGACGGTATGGACGACGATGTAGGAGAGGAACAGGAACCACCGCCCACAGGGCGCTGGACCGCCACTTCATCACACGATATATATATGGTGGATACACCCAGAAAAAACAATGACGAGGAACGGAAGGATGCAGCGAAGGATAGCTCCCTGAGAGCAACCAAAGCGACGGCGTAGGCGCCGTTCCAAATCCCGCCTCGGCAAAAACAGCAATAACAACACAAGAAAAAATAACACCCCGGTCGACTCCAGAGGAAACGACGACCACACGGACCCAGCGATAGAGCAGGATGAACCAGCGGACGACGAACATAGTACG
This sequence comes from Triticum aestivum, assembly GCF_018294505.1. NCBI lineage: Eukaryota > Viridiplantae > Streptophyta > Magnoliopsida > Poales > Poaceae > Triticum > Triticum aestivum. The sequence goes on from NC_057805.1 coordinate 73,436,491, forward strand.
GAGCCGCTGTCCGATCAAGGCGACACCGAGGATAAAGCTCATCAACCTCTCTCCGGAGAGGAAAACAGTCTGGACGACGATGCACACATCATTCCGGAAAGGCACTTGGAACAAGAGAACCTCCGTAGAAGGCTTATTGCCACCGCGAGGAGTCTGAAGAAGCAGAAGCAAAGGCTTAAGGCTGCGCAGAATACGCTCAACAGTAGATGGAACAAAGTGCTCGACACCGAAGAAAAGTATGGTGGTAGTCGCCACACAAAGAGCTATCCAAAGCGCAAGCTGTTGCCTGAATTCGATGATGAGGCCTTAGAGCCCACACAGCCGAAAAATAAAACGGCCGACTGGTCGGATCGACAACCTCGTGGCCGCGATAGAGCGGCTAACGAGGCCGCACATAAGTCAGCACACGATTCACGTGACAACTTGCATCAAAAGGCCGGCGTGACCAGATCCATCTATGGATCTAGGAAACGCGCTCCAGCGCATAATCAAAACCGAACACTACAACCGTCGGAACGCCATGACACATCCAAATACAGGGGTGCCGCGCACCCCTTATGTTTCACCGATGAGGTGTTGGATCACGAATTTCCAGAGGGGTTCAAACCCGTGAACATAGAGGCGTACGACGGAACGACAGACCCTGGGGTCTGGATTGAGGACTTCATCCTTCATATCCATATGGCTTGCGGAGACGATCTCCACGCCATCAAATACTTGCCCCTCAAGTTGAAAGGACCAGCTCGGCACTGGCTGAAGAGCCTCCCCGAAAATTCAATTGGAAGTTGGGAGGAGCTTGAGGATGCTTTCAGGGCTAACTTTCAAGGGACCTATGTCCGACCTCCGGATGCAGACGATTTAAGTCATATAATTCAACAACCCGGAGAGTCAGCCCGAAAGCTTTGGAACAGATTTCTCACTAAGAAGAATCAAATCGTCAACTGCCCGGACGCCGAAGCCTTAGCAGCTTTCAAACACAGCGTCCGCGACGAATGGCTCACCACACACCTCGGCCAAGAAAAACCGAGAACAATGGCAGCCCTAACAAGCCTCATGACCCGCTTTTGCGGGGGCCAAGATAGCTGGCTAGCCCGTAGTAGCACCAGCGACCCAGGCACATCCGAAGTCAGGGATGGCAACGGAAAACCACAACGCAGTAAAAGGAAGCGTCGAAATAACGAAGACAACCCAGACAACACGACGGTAAACGCCGGATTCAGGGGCTCTCGACCCGGTTAGCGGAAAAAAGCCTTTCAAAGGCAACAGAGATGGACCGTCCAGCCGAAACAGGATTCTAGACAAATTATGTCAGATTCATGGCACCTCGACAAACCTGCAAATCACACCCATAGGGAATGCTGGGTCTTCAAGAAGGCCGGAAAGCTAAACGCCGAACACAAGGGGAGGGAGACACCAAGCGAAGACGAGGATGAGCCACGTTAGCAAAACACTGGGGGACAGAAAAAGTTCCCACCAGAGGTCAAAACAGTGAACATGATTCACGTGACGAAGAGGAGAAGCAAACATGCACTCCGAGACACACGCGCCGTAGAGCCCGTCACCCCTAAGTTCAACCCTTGGTCGGCCTGCCCGATCACTTTTGATCGCAGGGATCACCTAACAAGTATCCGGCACGTAGGACTGGCTGCCTTGGTGCTAGACCCAATAATCAACGGATACCATCTCACCCGAGTCCTCATGGACGGCGGCAGTAGTCTTAATATGATATATCAGGACACAGTCCGCAAAATGGGGATAGACCCAATGAGAATTAGCCAAAGCAATACTACCTTTAAAGGAGTAATACCAGGCCCAGAGGCCCGCTGTATGGGCTCTCTAGTATTAGAGGTTGTATTCGGTTCTCCCGACAACTTCCGAAGTGAAAAGTTAACCTTCGACATCACTCCATTCCGAAGCGGCTATCAAGCACTACTCGGAAGAACAACTTTCGCTCGTTTTAATGTAGTACCGCACTACGCTTCACTTAAGCTCAAGATGCCCGGTCCACGTGGCATCATCACAGTTAGCGGAAATGTTGAGCGTTCCTTACGCACGGAAGAACGTGTGGCGGCTTTAGCAGCCGAACACTAAATGGCCTCTCCAACTAGAATAAAGGATCGGTTGTCAAGACCACGGGCACGGCTAGACGAGTCCGGCGCACCACTAGCTGTAACAGCTTAGATAAACCTGAGATTGGTTTGATGGATATACCCCCATAGGCGGTACCAGGGCTTCTCACGTGTAAAAAGGACTACAGTTCGGCTCGGCCCTACTTATCTTGAATTTTAATGGTTTATTGAGGATAACCAATTTTTCGCACGACAAATTTCACCTAAGTTCTTCTCTTTTACAGATGATAATCGTGCTACACCCTTCCAGGATACGGCACAACGGAGACGCAGGCGCAGACGTGCAGCAGGGCCCTGCTCAAAGGTTTCTTTTTAGATTAAGACCCTGCGTAAACCTTTTTACTATCTCTTGTTGCTTCACATCCTCCGGATACTCAGCATAACCGAGAGCGATGCTGGCGTTATTGGCATTTCGCCACGTCAGAATGATGCACGTACCTGGACACTCAGGGTTCATTATCAAGGGCATTACGCAGCTCGGTATATGTTGTAAAGACCGAATACCTTAGGGAGTGTTCGGCGTCGCGAGTTTTTCCTTATATGCATCAGCTCCGAATCATGTCTTTGGTCAAATGTTGGGTTTGCCCGGCTCCCGTGTTTTGCTACCTTACGTTCCGCTCTATCGGCTAAGGTGGCACACCTTAGTAGAGAAAGCCGAAAACTGACTGTCATGATAAAGCGTGAGACTGGTCAACCACTCGATGACTCATCGGAATCTTCGGGATTCCTCTGCATTAATGAAGGACCGGTTTTCCCGGTCATGTACGTACGCGCACCGTATTCGGATAGCCGCGGAAATACCAAGGGCTATATAGTAGCGCCACCGTCAAACTCCTATGGTTAAGTGAAAGTGTTAAAGCAATATAGTCTGATTTCCTCGTTCGCCACGCTACCACCTCCTTAATGGACCAAGACGTTGGATCAAGTGTGAAGACGCGCTTTTGCGAACACCCCCGCATTATATGCGTGGGGGCTGAAGCCGACGACTGCAAACTTTCAGGTTATATATACATATACATAAACGACCGCATAGGAGGCATAATAATACTTTCAGGCAAAAGTATAAACAAAACCTTTATAATTCAAATAGCATTGTTATTAAAATCAAGATACATGTCACTAGAACATGATACTCTTCGAGCACTGAGCCTCTATTAAACGAGCGCCTTCTAAGACTTCTTCAAAATAGTGCTCGGCTGATATCCGGCCTACGGCCGAACTCTGGGTTGCAATAGCGGTGGCCTCCATCTCTGCCCAGTATGTCTTGACACGGGCAAGAGCCATCCGCACACCCTCTATCCAAGCCGACCTCTTCACAGCATCGATATGCGGCACAGCACCAAGGAATCATTGCACTAAGCCAAAATAACTATTCGGCCTCGGTCCTTCCGGCTAAAGATGATCCACGACAGACCTCATGGCAAGCCCGGACAACCTATGGAGCTCGGCCCACTCGGCCATTTGCTCATTTAACAGAAGTGGACGCGCCGGAGCATTGAACTGTGACCAGAACAACTTTTCCACTTCGTGATCTTTTTGATCTTCGAAAAACTTGGCCGCATCAGCAGCACTTGCTGCCAAATCCAGGTACGCGTCCGCAAAACTCCATAACTGATCCATAAGGGCATACTTAGGATCTCCGAACTTCGTCCGCAACAAAAAGGGCTTCCCAGACGTGATATTTCCGACTTGACGTAGTTCCTCCTTCGCCGCTCTGATTTTACAGCGGGCTTCCTTGGCTGCCACCGCGGCTTTCTCCAGGTCCGCCGTCTTCGTTTGGCTTTCCTTTTCAAGAAGCTCATAACGGTCGGCGGCATCTTTCAGCTCAACAGCCGTCTTGGCTATTTTCTCCTTACTCTGGCAATGCGCAGCCTGTTCGGCTCTTAGCTCTTCGACCGCCTTTAGGGCGGCCGCATCACTCTCTCTGGCTTGTTCCTTGGCTCGGGCAAGTTCCGCCCGAAGGGTCTCCACGGCGACAGCTCCATCTATAGTCACAACATATTACAGATACTCGCATCATGCTCCTCTTAATATGTGTCGATCATAGGAGAATACATACCCTGTGCCTCGTCAAGCCGCTTGTTTACAAGCACGATGTCGGCATCTGCCGCATCAAGTTGCCGCTTCAGTTCGGCAAACTCACCAGTCCGGCTAGCCACCGGACCCTCAGCCGCCTGCACGTGAAAGCAGCACGGTTATTACCTGGGACTATGATCCTCTATTTGCTGTCTTTTTCGACAGCAACCAGAGTCTCAGGGGCTACTATCTGCATAGGGCACACCTAGCATGTGCGGTACCGTCAAAATATATATTACTTTGCGTACCTCAAAGCCTCTCAGCAGGCTCATAAAAGCTTCATGCAACCCGCTTTCGGCGGATGAAATCCTCTCAACCACCGTACCCATTAGCGTATGATGCGCTTCTGAGATAGCCGCTCGCTCCAGAAGATTCATCAGTGCGTCTGGTCGTGCACCAGACGGTCCCGGACTCTTTTCGTTGCTCTCCTTAGGAGCCGAATACTCCGGACTTCGGGTGGCCGAAGGGTTACCCTCTGGCCTTGGCGGATCAGGAGAAATCCTCCGTGACGACACCTCAGGGTCATCCGCTTCACGAGGCGGGGTGGCATGGGGAGGCGTTTCGCTCTCCATCATCTCCGGAAGAAGATCCCCCGAAGACGAACTCTGTCGAGAAGGGCTACGATCCGGACTGGAAGACATATGTCTCGGTCATCATTCTCAGAAATGAAGCAGGGTATATTTACTATAAAGTGCTTTTGTTTACTTACAGCTCGATGGAGGGCTGATCCCCTTGCGGGTACTGTGCGGTAAGGATGCCCTCCGGGGTAGGGCCCCCTGACAAAGGTTTCTTCCCTCGTTTGGAAACCATTGTTTCCAAGTCTTCAGAGGTGGTCCTCTTCCTTCCCTGGGGAGAGGGAATTTTAGATTCTTCTCCCCGGTTATCCTCCTTCGCGGAGGTACTAATTCCCCCGGTTTGGATGAATAATGAGTGAGGCTCGCTTTCGCCTTCTTCGTTCCTCCCTTTATCTTCCCTTGATGGCGCCTGATAAGGCGCAAGCTCAAGCATCCTGGCCAGTACAGGATCCGGTGAGCCTTCGGGAAGGGGGGCCGGACACCTGATCATCTTCGCCTTTTTTATCCAGTCCTGGTTAAAAGGCGACTTTTCAGAATGATGTTGTGATAAATTAAAAGACAACGTGTTCGGCCGCGGAATTACTTACTTGGGTGTCTGGACGATTGCAGTTCAGACCCGTATCCTCGGTGGTGTCCGGACACTCTATTTGTCATCCGAAGAACAATCTGTACATCTCTTCGAGCGTCACGCCGAAGAAGTGCCGAATAGTTCGCGGTCCTTCCGGGTTGAACTCCCACATACGGAGAGGTCGACGTTTGCAAGGCAGGACTCGACGAACTAGCATGACTTTGCATTACCTTGACAAGGCTGACATCTCTCTCGAGGAGATCTCGGACGCGACTCTGCAATATCGGCACATCATTTGCTGGCCCCCAGTCCAGCCCCTTCTTGGTCCATGACGCCAGTTGTGGCGGGGGGTCCAAGCGGAAGGCAGGGGCGGCTACCCACTTAGTACCCCGGGGAGCTGTGATGTAAAACCACTCCCGTTGCCATAAGCTGGACGTCTCCGGGAAGCAACCCTTTGGCCATGGAGCATCCGCGCCTTTGCTTATTATGGCACCTCCGCACTCTGCGTGTCATCCCTCAATCATCTTCGGCTCCACATTGAAGGTCTTGAGTCATAAGCCAAAGTGTGGGGTGATGCGGAGGAAGGCGTCACACACGACGATGAACGACGAGATGTGAAGGATGGAATCCGGAGCCAGATCATGGAAATCAAGCCCGTAATAGAACATGAGCCCTCTAACAAAAGGATCTAGACTAAAGCCTAGCCCTCGGAAGAAGTGGGAGATGAATACAACGCTCTCGCCGGGTTCAGGAGTGGGAGTGACCTGCCCTCGAGCAGGCAGCCTGCGCGAGATTTCGGCGGTAAGATACGTGGCTTCTCTTAGCTTCTTGATGTCCTCCTTTGTGACAGAGGAGGGCATCCACCGACCTTGAAGGTTGGATCCGAACATGACTGAAGGTCCGATGCACCTTGCCTGAGCCTTGGGTGTTGGAACTCGAGGTGGGGGAAGGATTCGATTAAGTGCGAGAAGAAAAGGACAGGCCTTGGCCCCTTTATAAAGAGGGTGAATATCAAGCGTCCTCCGCGTGGCCGTTTCGAACTTGCCTAAAATCGAGGAGTCATTCCAACAAGCACGATTGGGTTACCCACACCCATTTTGATGAGAATCCCGTGAAAAGAGGGACACGATCTCTGCTTCGACAGGACGTGTCAATAAAACCGCCTCGCAACACGTGCAGTGGCAGGCTCGGAAAAACGGTTCGTCATGACCAAGACCACGGCATTACGTCACGTTATGAAAAACTGTCAGCAGATTAGATTTGTGGAAATATTATTCTCTCTACAGTGGTATGTGGAATTTGTTTTGAAGAGCCGGACACTATCCTTGTGTTCAAAATCTTCTATGGAGTATTCGGAGGAGGATCCCGCATTGCAATGCCGAAGACAATCTGCGCGCCGGACTCATCGTCATTGAAGCCTGGCTCAGGGGCTACTGAGGGAGTCCTGGATTAGGGGGTCCTCGGACAGCCGGACTATATCCTTTGGCCGGACTGTTGGACTATGAAGATACAAGATTGAGGACTTCGTCCCGTGTCCGGATGGGACTCTCCTTGGTGTGGAAGGCAAGCTTGGCAATACGGATATGTAGATCTCCTCCCTTGTAACCGACTCTGTGTAACCCTAGCCCCCTCCAGTGCCTATATAAAACGGAGGGTTTAGTCCGTAGGACAAGAACAATCATACCATAGGCTAGCTTCTAGGGTTTAGCCTCTACGATCTCGTGGTAGATCAACTCTTGTAATACACATATCATCAAGATCAATCAAGCAGGAAGTAAGGTATTACCTCCATCGAGAGGGCCCGAACCTGGGTAAACATCGTGTCCCCCGCCTCATGTTACCATCCGCCTTAGACGCACAGTTCGGGACCCCCTACCCGAGATCCGCCGGTTTTGACACCGACAACGGTGTATTGTCTATGTATCCACACATGTATCAAGTTTCCGATTAATACAATTCTAGCATGGATAATAAACATTTATCATGATATAAGGAATTATAAATAACAACTTTATTATTGCCTCTAGGGCATATTTCCTTCACTCTGCCACTTGCACTAGAGTCAATAATCTAGTTCACATCGTCATGTGATTTAACACCAATAGTTCACATCTTTATGTGATTAGTCCACATCGCCATGTGACTAACACCCAAAGGGTTTACTAGAGTCATTAATCTAGTTCACATCGCTATGTGATTAACACCCAAAGAGTACTAAGGTGTGATCATGTTTTGCTTGTGAGAGATGTTTATTCAACGGGTCTGCCACATTCAGAGCCGTATATATTTTGCAAATTATCTATGTGTACAATGCTCTGTGTGGAGCTACTCTAGCTAATTGCTCCCACTTTCAATATGTATCCAAATTGAGACTCAGAGTCATCCGGATCGGTGTAAAAGCTTGCATCGACGTAACTCTTTACGACGAACTCTTTATCACCTCCATAACCGAGAAATATTTCCTTTGTCCTCTTAGGTAACTAAGGATAACTTTGACCGCTGTCCAGTGATCCAATCCTGGATCACTATCGTACCCCCTTGCCAAACTCATGGTAAGGTACACAATAGGTCTGGTACACAGCATAGCATACTTTATAGAACCTATGGCTGAGGCATAGGGAATGACTTTCATTCTCTTTCTATTTTCTGCCGTGGTCGGGTTTTGAGTCTTACTCAACTTTACACCTTGCAATACAGACAAGAACTCCTTCTTTGACTGTTCCATTTTGAACTACTTCAAAATCTTGTCAAGGTATGTACTCATTGAAAGATCTTATCAAACGTCTTGATCTATCTCTAGATCTTGATGCCCAATATGTAAGCAGCTTCACCGAGGTCTTTCTTTGAAAAAACTCCTTTCAAACACTCCTTTATGCTTTCCAGAAAATTCTACATCATTTCCGATCAACAATATGTCATTCACATATACTTATCAGAAAGGTTGTAGTGATCCCACTCACTTTCTTGTAAATACAGGCTTCACCGCAAGTCTGTATAAAACTATATGCTTTGATCAACTCATCAAAGCGTATATTCCAACTCCAAGATGCTTGCACCAGTCCATAGATGGATCGCTGGAGCTTGCACACTTTGTTAGCACTTTTAGGATTGAGAAAACCTTCTAGTTGCATCATATACAACACTTCTTTAATAAATCCATTAAGGAATGCAGTTTTGACATCCGTTTGCCAAATTTCATAAAATGCGGCAATTGCTAACATGATTCGGACAGACTTTAAGCATAGATACGAGTGAGAAACTCTCATCGTAGTCAACACCTTGAACTTGTGGAAAACCTTTTGCGACAATTCAAGCTTTGTAGATATTAACACTACTATCAGCGTCCGTCTTCCTCTTGAAGATCCATTTATTCTCACTGGCTCGCCGATCATTGGGCAAGTCAATCAAAGTCCATACTTTGTTCTCATACATGGATCCCATCTCAGATTTCATGGACTCAAGCCATTTTGCGGAATCTGGGCTCATCATCGCTTCCTCATAGTTCGTAGGTTCATTAGGGTCTAGTAACATGACTTCCAGAACAGGATTACCGTACCACTCTGGTGCGGACCGTACTCTAGTTGACCTACGAGGTTCAGTAGTAACTTGATCTGAAGTTTCATGATCATCATCATTAGCTTCCTCACTAATTGGTGTAGGAATCATTGGAACTGATTTCTGTGATGAACTACTTTCCAATTCGGGAGAAGGTACAATTACCTCATCAAGTTCTACTTTCCTCCCACTCACTTCTTTCGAGAGAAACTCCTTCTCTAGAAAGGATCCATTCTTCGCAAAAAATCTTGCTTTCGGATCTGTGATAGAAGGTGTACCCAACAGTTTCTTTTTGGGTATCCCATGAAGACGCACTTCTCCGATTTGGGTTCGAGCTTATCAGGCTGAAGCTTTTTCACATAAGCATCGCAACCCCAAACTTTAAGAAACAACAGCTTAGGTTTCTTGCCAAACAATAGTTCATACGGTGTCGTCTCAACGGATTTAGATGGTGCCCTTTTTAACGTGAATGCAGTTGTCTCTAATGCATAACCCCAAAATGATAGTGCTAAATCAATAAGAGACATCATAGATCGCACCATATCTAATAAAGTACAGTTACGACGTTCGGACACACCATTACGCTGTGGTGTTCCAGGTGGCGTGAGTTGTGAAACTATTCCACATTGTTTTAAATGAAGGCCAAACTTGTAACTCAAATATTTGCCTCCACGATCAGATTGTAGAAACTTTATTTTCTTGTTACGATGATTCTCCACTTCACTCTGAAATTCTTTTAACTTTTCAACTGTTTCAGACTTGTGTTTCATTAAGTAGATATACCCATATCTGCTTAAATCATCTGTGAAGGTCAGAAAATAACGATACCCGTCGTGAGCCTTAATACTCATCGGACCGCATACATCAGTATGTATTATTTACAATAAGTCTGTAGCTTGCTCCATTGTTCCAGAGAACGGAGTTTTAGTCATCTTGCCCATGAGGCATGGTTCGCAAGCATCAAGTGATTCACAATCAAGTGATTCCAAACGCCCATCAGCATGGAGTTTCTTCACGCGCTTTACACCAATATGACCTAAACAGCAGTGCCACAAATAAGTTGCACTATCATTATTAACTTTGCATCTTTTGGCATCAATATTATGAATATGTGTTCACTACGATCGAGATTCAATAAACCATTCACATTGGGTGTATGATCATTGAAGGTTTTATTCATGTAAACAGAATAACAATTATTCTTTGACTTAAATGAATAACTGTATTGCAATAAACAAGATCTAATCATATTCATGCTCAACGCAAACACCAAATAACATTTATTTAGGTTCAACACTAATCCCGAAGGTAGAGGGAGTGTGCGATGGTGATTGTATCAACCTTGGAATCACTTCCAACACACATCGCCACTTCACCCATAACTAGTCTCCGTTCATTCTGCGACTCCTGTTTTGAGTTACTAATCATAGCAACTGAACCAGTATCTGTCGGTGTACAAAAGTAGGGGCTCTCATTGACCCCTTTACTTGTGCACGGGCAGTCGGAGCCGCGCGCCACGGCCACACTAAGCAGGGCAAAGGAGGGGAGCCATAGAGAAGCTGAAGCACAAGATGGTCAGAGGCAACGCCAAGGCCAGGAACACAAGACAGCAAAGGGGCGAGGTGGAGACCCCCGGCAAGGCCTTTGCGGGGGCGGCCTCCGCGGCCCCGGCAAGAACCTTGCTGGGGCAACTTGCTCAAATACCAACAGAGCGAGTCGCCTTTGAGCCCACAGGTTCCAACCCAACCAACTACGATTGGACCATGGCTCGGGAGGCACCTCTGTGGTGGCATGCAGATCTTTGTCAAGACCATAGATATATGAGATCAGATGAGGACCAGAAGACGGCGACCCTCGGCGGGATCCTTGCCGAGGAAAGCCACAAGACGCCCGGCAAGATCCTTGCCGGGGACGACTGCGCGCCACGGCAAGACCCTTGCCGGGCCCCCGGCAAGGCCCTTGCCGAGGACATCAGCGGGGCCACTGCCAGGCCCGCACCAGCCAAGCTTCCACCGCCATTAGCATGCAGCTGCCAGCCCGACCAGCTGGGCAGGCACTTGCGTGGCAACATGCAGCTTCCAGGCCAGATCGGCAAGCGCCTGCGTGGCGGCATGCAGATCTTCGTGAAGACCCTACCACCGCGCCACCTCAGCTGCCTGCCTGCCTACATGGCGCCGCATGCATCGCTGGTCAGGGCGCGTGTCGAAGCGAAGAGGAGCGGCGACGGACGGGACGGGCCTCGCTCCCTTTCCCGATAAAGCCAGGGGACACCTAGGCGCATTAAATGTGTGTTGTCCTGTAATACGGGCGATAAGCTCATAGTACTGTAGGCCTTCTCCACCTCCTGTATGCCACTGTGGCAGCCCCTTTCGACTATAAAAGGAGGCCCATGGCGTACTGGGGGGGGGGATTCGACTCTTTTGAACTACGCAGCCACCATAGCTAGTTCGAGAGCTCAAGAACTCTCTCAAATACACACCAAAGCAGGACTAGGGTATTACGCATTCTCGCGGCCCGAACCTGGGTAAATGATCCTTGTGTTGACTGCTAATCCTGCTCTTCTCACAACCCTGCGCCCCGGCAACTGTAGTAGGGATTCTTGTGATCCCATAGGTGTCGTTTCCCACCGACATCTTTGGCGCGCCAGGTAGGGGGCGCAATTGTGAGAATCTGGTCTAGTAGTTAGCCTAGCAGTTCTTCATCGCCATGGCTCCCAAGAAGAAGACGATCACAGCGATCGGCACGTCGGGAGCCGTGCGGCCCGCGCCAGTGCGGGCGAGCAGTGGGCCGGTCGCGGACAGAACCCGAGCCGAGGCTCGTGAGCACCAGCATCGCCCCGCCAGTCAGAGCCTGGCGAGCGGCATCATTCGTGCGCCAGACGACGAGCCGCACGCTGCCAGGTCCAAGGACGGGGCTGGGCCCCCCGCAGGCGGCGCGGGGCCCTCCAGGGGCGTCGCTGTACCCCCTACGGGCGGCGCAGGGACCTCCAAGACACCGACCCCGGCGACCACTGCGCGCTCTTCCCATGGTGTGCGCGATGAGCAGCGTCACCACGCCGGTGACCCTGGACACCGCCATGGAAAGAGCCCTGTGCATCGCCCGCGGACCGAAGGAGTTCAGCATGCCCGCCGAAATACTGGCGAAATTGGCGCGCAGCTGCTGGGCCGTGATAGAGCTCCTTCTAACGTGGTTAGAAGTCGAAGCGCGCCACGGTCCACGCAGCTGTCGCCGCCACCCACGCCAGCAGAAGCTTTGGCGCGTGCGCAGCTGCTCCTCGACTTCCCTCCTGCCGCGGAGAAGCTTGACGAGTGGAGGGCCACCATCCGGAGCCTCGTCGCCGTCGCCAACAAAGATGATCCGCGACCGGCGGGGCCCTCGGGCCGGCGCTCCACCGAGCCACCACATGCCAGCGCCAGGAGGACTGAGGGTGCTGTGGTCACGGTGCACTCTCCTCCTCCTCGCCAGCCACCGCGGGTGTCTGCCCGTCGTGACGACGCGTGTGATAACATCTCTATAGCGTCGTCCAACCCGCGGACCCACCGCGACCAGCGCCAAGTTCTTCGAGAGCGAGCTCACGAAGATGCTCGAACCACTATCGAGCGCCGGCGCGATACACACCACTAGTCGGACAAGCGGGTGGGACCCGCTATGGACCACCCAGCACCGGGGGGCTCCGGCGGCCTACCTTATGAGGTGGGCTGCCCAGCCTTTACCCGTGAGCTGCGGCAGCTCCAGTGGCCATCCCACCGCACGTTCAAGCCCGACATCAGCGAGAAGTACACTGGCATGACCCATCCGTTAGAGTTCCTCAGCATCTATACCATCGCGATCCAAGCTGCCGGAGCTCGCGACCACAAGGTGCTTGCCAATTACTTCCCGTTGGCACTGAAGCCCAATGTCATGTCTTGGTTGATGCACTTGCCGGCGGATTCCATTTCTTCTTGGTCGGATCTGTTGCATGAGTTCATTGGCGCCTTCACTGGAGGCCACCAAGCTCATGGCCAGGCCAGTGATTTGCATATCATTCCCCAGAAAGAAGGGGAAAACCTGCGCAAGTATATCCAGAGATTCAGCCGGGTGCAGTACAACATCCCCGACGTTTATCCCGCCGCCATGATCAGCGTGTTTCATCAGAACGTGCGCAACCACAAGATCCGCGAAGAGCTGGCGATGACCAAGGTTAAGGATGTGGCCGAACTCTATGTTCTGGCCGATAGGTGCGCCCGGGCTGAAGAGGGAAGTAAGTACCCCGGTGAGGACGCCAGCGCGGAAACCGACTCTACTGATGAAGACACCGCCGCCCCGACGAAGAAGGGCCGGCATCACAACAGGAAACGCAAGGGCAAGGCCGTGCTTGCCGTCGAGGGATCCGACAGCACCGGCGCCGCCAAGAAGGCCAAGGCAGATGACCCCGGCAAAGAAATCGCCGGGTGCGCCGCTTGCCGGGCCTTGGCGGCTGCCGACAAGCCAGGGGGCTCCGACAAGCAGTACTGCAAGATCCACCGCACCAAGGGCCACGACCTCCAGAACTGCCGGCAAGTCGAGCTGCTTGCTGAGAAGCAAAAGGCCGAGTATGAGAGGCGGGACAAGGAGAAGGGTCGGGACGATGCCGAGGGATCCGGCAAGAAGCGTGCCGGCCAAGGAGGCCGCCGCGGCAAGGACAACCAGCAAGAGAGGCCCGCCCGGGGCCGTGACAAGAAGCAAGAAGACGATGATCATGACGAGGACGACGAGTCCGGCGAGCAAGAGTTCCAGAAGGCTACGGAGGCCATGTGCGTCGATGGCGGTGCCTCGCTCCATACTTCTCACCGCTAGCTCAAGCAGTGGGCGCATGAGATTACAGCAACGGAGCCGTCGTTCGATGCTCAGAAGCCGCCGAAGTGGTCCAGCACGCCCCTCATCTTTGACGCCGAGGACCACCCTGACCGCACAACCGCGGTCGGGTATTTGCCGTTGTTGGTTTCGCCAACGATATGCAACCTCAAGGTGAACAAGATGTTGGTCGACGGCGGGGCCAGCCTGAATTTGATCTCGCCCGTTGTGATCAAAAGGCTGCAAATTCCCGATGGAGACCTCGAGGAAACGGGCACGTTTCAAGGGGTCAATCCGGGGAGGAGCCAGCCGAAGGGAAAGGTCACATTGCCCATGACGTTTGGAGGAGAGTTGAACTACAGGACGAAGAGGATCGTTTTCGATGTGGCCGAGATCCCCTTGCCCTACAACGGGATCCTCGGCCGGCCGGCACTAGCCAAGTTCATGGCGGCGTCGCACTACGCCTACAACATGCTGAAGATGCCTGGGCCGTTGACCACCATCTCCGTCCCCTCCAACAAGAAGGACCCGCTGATCTGCGCCGACCTACTCTACCGGGAAGCAGTTGCAGCAGCTACCGCCAAGGCACTTGCTCTTGCCGCTGAAGCCCCGGGAGGGAAGAAGAAGACCGGCAAGACCTCTCGCACCCGCAAGACCTCTCGCACCCACTCCAGCAAGCGCACCTCTTCGGAGTGTTGTGCTACCGCCGAGGACGTGCCAGAGAGCTCCACCGGCAAGAGCAAGAAATCCAGAGCTGCACCACCAGAGACCAAGAGGGTGTGCGTTAGGGAGGATGGCATGGGAGGGGCTTTCACCATAAGCTCCACCCTCGACAGCAAATAGGAAGGCGCGCTCGTCACCTTCCAGCGGGCAAATGTCGACGCGTTTGCATGGAAAGCATCCGACATCCCCGGTGTTCCCAGGGAGGTGATTGAGCACCACCTAGCTGTCTGTCCTCATGCGCGGCCCATCAAGCAGAAGGTCAGGAAGCAGGCTCTGGAAAGGAAGGAGTTCATCACAAAGGAGATCAGGAAGTTGGAAGCGGCAGGTTTGGTCAGAGGAGTGCTCCATCCGATGTGGTTGGCCAATCCGGTGGTGGTGCACAAGGGAAATGGGAAGTGGAGGCTGTGTATTGACTACACAGATATCAATAAGGCTTGTCCTAAGGACCCCTTCCCATTGCTGCGCATTGACCAAATTGTTGATTCCACGGCCGGGTGTGATCTGTTGTCATTCCTGGATGCCTACTCGGGCTACCACCAGATCTTCATGACAAGAGAAGACGAAGAGAAGACAACATTCATCACCCCATGTGGTACGTATTGCTTTTTACGGGTGCCTTTCGGGTTGAAGAGTGCTGGCTCAATGTTTGCAAGGGCGGTCCAAATTGGTTTTGAACCCCAGCTCCATAGAAATATGGAAGCATACATGGATGACATAGTGGTCAAGACCAAGGACAGGGCAACTCTTGTACAAGACCTGGAAGAGACGTTTGCCAATCTGCGCAAGATCAACCTCAAGCTGAACCCTGAGAAGTGTGTCTTCGGCGTTCCGTCCGGCAAACTTCTCGGGTTCTTTGTGTCGCAGCGTGGGATCGAGGCAAACCCAGACAAGATCAAGGCTATTGAACAGATTGAGGCGCCCAAGCGGATCAAGGATGTGCGTCGGCTCACTGGTTGCGTTGCCGCCATGAGCCGATTCATCTCCAAGTCCGCCGAGCGCGCCCTTCCTTTTTTCAAAATCTTGAAGAAGGCGGGCCCAATGGAGTGGACCCCAGAAGCCGAGGCAGCATTGCTGGATCTGAAGAAATACCTTTCCTCCACACCAATACTGGTTGTGCCTAAACCACAAGAGCCGTTGCTGCTGTATCTGGCGGCAACGAACCAAGTGGTCAGCACCGCACTAGTGGCACAGAGGGAGGTCGACGAAGAGGCAGTGGCGACGGCAGGACCGGCGGATGGCAAGCCAGAGATTCCCCCGGCAGGGCCTGGTGCCATCGGGGCAGTGCCCGCGCAGTCAAGTGAAGTGGTGCAGAAGAAGAAGATGATGCAGCACCCGGTTTACTTCATCAGCTCCCTCTTGCAGGGGGCTAGGTCGGGGTACTCCGGTGTGCAGAAATTGCTCTTCGGCCTCATTATGGCCTCAAGGAAGCTGCGTCATTACTTCCAGCCCACGAGATCACTATCGCCACCCGCCTCCCATTGCAACGGATACTGCACAACCCAGATGCGATCGGAAGGATTGTGGAATGGGCCTTGGAGTTGTCGAGCTTTGGGTTGAAGTTTGAAAGTACCTCGACAATCCAGAGTAGAGTCTTGGCGGAGTTCATTGCAGAATGAACCTCAACGCCCGACGAAGAAATCCAGGAGACCGCTCTCCCCGGCAAGGAGGCAGGCCGCGACTGGATCATGTACTTTGATGGGGCTTTCTCGCTACAAGGCGCCGGTGCTGTTGTGCTGCTTGTCGCACCCACCGGAGAGCACCTCAAGTATGTGATCCAAATGCACTTTCCCAGGGAGATGTCCACAAACAACACTGCTGAGTACGATGGGCTGCTTGCCGGTCTCAGGATCGCGGCAGAACTCGGGGTGAAGAAGCTCATCGTCAGGGGTGACTCGCAGCTAGTTGTCAGACAAGTCAACAAGGATTATCAGAGTCCGTTGATGGAGGCCTACGTAGATGAGGTGAGGAAGCTGGAGGAGCACTTCGACGGTATACAAGCGGAACACGTTCCCTGAGCAGAGAACGACATCGCTGACTACCTGTCGAAGCACGCTGCATTCAAGCTACCTGTGGAACCAGGTACCTTTTTGCTCCGGTTAACTCAACCATTTGTCGAACCATCAACGGAGCAGAACAAGCGGAGGAAGTTAGGCCCCGACAAGTACTTTCCCGCCGAGCCCCCAGGGGCTGCCGGCAAGGGTGTTGCCGTGGATTCTGAGCCCGCCAAGGGACGGCTGGCTCCGGCAGGGCACCAAGCCCTGGCCGAAGAGACGGCTGCCCCCATGGCGGAAGAGACGCCTTTGGTCCTTGCCGTCGAGCCCCAGGCTCCAGCATGGGCACAATGTACCATCCATTTTCTCCAGACAGGGGAACTTCCTGAGGAGCAGGAAGAAGTAGAAAAAGTAGCCCGTCGGTCTGCCTTGTACCAGTTCATTGATGACGTCCTGTACAGAAGAAGACCGAACGGTGTGAAATTGAAGTGCATCCCCCGGGAGGAAGGACTGGACTTGTTGGGAGAGATACATGGAGGCATATGTGGCTCCCACATAGGGTCAAGGGCCCTTACCGGCAAGGCATTCCGGCAAGGCTTCTTCTGGCCCACCGCCCTCCAGGATGCAACGGCACTAGTAACCAAGTGTGAAGCGTGTCAGTTCCATTCAAAGAAGCTTCATCAACCAGCTCAAAGCCCTTCAAACAATCCCTCTCTCCTGGCCATTTTTGGTCTGGGGGTTCGACATACTGGGCCCCTTCCCCCGTGTTGTCGGGGACTTTGAGTACTTGTACGTTGCAATCGACAAGTTCACAAAGTGGCCGGAGGTGGAACCGGTGAGGAAGGTGACAACACAGTCAGCCGTCAAGTTCTTCAAAGGACTAGTCTGCCGTTTTGGTGTGCCAAACAGAGTCATCACCGATAACGGCACGCAGTTCACAAGCCACACCTTCATGCAATACATTCAAGACCTCGGCAGCAAGGTCTGTTTTGCTTCCGTGGCACACCCTCGGAGCAACGGCCAAGCGGAGAGGGCAAATGCTGAAGTGTTGCGAGGCCTGGGAACGAATACTTTTGACAAGCTGCACAAGAGCGGAAGGCGCTGGATTGATGAGTTGCCGGCGGTTCTTTGGTCGATCAGGACGACGCCAAATCGAGCCACCGGCCAGACACCCTTTGCCCTAGTATATGGGGCAGAAGCAGTTCTCCCCACGGAACTCATATACGGGTCACCTCGAGTGCTCGCTTATGATGAGCTTGAGCAAGAGCAGTTGCGGCAAGATGACGCAACGCTCCTTGAGGAAGATCGTCTTCGGGCGGCTGTGAGAGCAGCACGCTACCAGCAGGCCTTGCGCCGCTACCATAGCCGCAAGGTCCATGCCCGAAGCTTTGAGGAAGGCGACCTTGTTCTTCGGCGCGTTCAGTCGGCCAAGAATTCCAACAAGTTGACGCCGAAGTGGGAAGGCCCTTATCGGGTAATACGAGTCACCAGGCCCGGCGCAGTCCGCCTGGAGACCGAAGATGTTGTCCCAGTGAGCAACTCCTGGAACATCGAGCATCTTCGCAAGTTTTACCCATAAGGCGCGGCTTGTCGGGCCTCCCGGCAAGCCACCTTTTGTACAAGCTTTGCCGGCAAGGCATGTAACCCTCTGTACAAAGCCAGGCGCAGACCCTGAGCATAAATAAATGAAGCGCTGGCGCCCTAAGTTATAGCATGCATGCTAGGTTAAGTCTCTCCCTCGGTTAGGGTTGATAGTGCTTAGCGGCGACTAACCCCTAGCCTAGAGGTCGAGTGTGCGTCTTTCTGTCTCTTTGGTTCGCAGGCACGTGGACATTCTCCTGAGCCGCTTGGGAGAAGAGGACGGACCGGCGCTCCGGCCCCGGCAAGGCCAGGATTGCCGGGGGCTGAAGATACAAGGATCCAACCACGGCAAGCCAAGGTTGCCGGGGGCTGCGGATTCAGATAAGTCTTTCATCCCCCTGTTATGCGTTTCCGTATAGAACTGGGACATGTGAAACCTCGTTTATGTTCTTAAAACCACCGTGCTCCCCTTTCCTGTACCCAAGAGCTACCTCCTGGGTCGGAATTTGGTAGTAGTCGCGGTGGCGAGGAGATGAACGAGGGGCCTAACTCTACTTCGCCCCTGCCTCCGCCAAGAGCGCGAGAATGGTCGACCGAAGTGGGGAGACGGCAAGGCCTGTTGCCGGGCAACAATGTTTATCTTAAAAATAACAAGGATTCGTCCTTGGCATGGGCCTCGCTCACGCACAAAGAACCCGGCAAGCACCCTTTTTCATTAAAAACGTCCCATACAGGTACAGTTCGTACGGAAAGAAAAACATGAGCAAGGGGATTACAAGCTTTAAATCTAACAAGTGCCCGCAGGCTTACAAACTAAAAAGAGATAAAATGCCCGTAATCCCTTTCTTGTCCCTCTCCTCAGAAGATGGAGCAAGACAGCAGAGGGCAAAAGGGGCGCCTAGGCGAGGTGCGAGGAGCAGAAGGCACCAAGAGAACATCTTGGTGCCGGGAAAGGAGCTGGAAGACGAGGCAGCGGGCCGGCAATACGCGACGAAGGCGTCGGTGCCCGCGTACTCCGAGTTGACGGCCGCCACCCGCCTTCTTCGCCTTCTTCGGCCCTCCTACGCCAGCCGCCCAAGGAGACGACGGGGAGCACCCCGATGGAGAGCTTGGCGAGGATGGCCCTCGGCAGGGCGCGTGGCCGAGGGAGGGGCGGCGCGGTCAGTCGAAGTCGGAGTCGGCATCCTGCCGCTCGACTCCCTCGTCGCCGCTGTCGCTGTCCTCCTCGTCACTCCCGCTTGAGGAGGAATCTTCATCGTCGGAGGAGCTCTCCACGCAGCACTTCAGGCGAGTGCCAAGATCTCCGAAGACCTTGACGGAGAGCAGGCCGCCCTCCATTAACTTGAAGTAGAGGACGAGCCCCACCGTCAGGCTATGGATGCGGGCAAATGTCTTCCATCCGCGACGGAGATACATGACATGAGGAGCGGGGAAGTCGACGTCGACCCGCGTGCCGCCGGTCCCGCAGCCCCTCATGTGCAACCTGAGGGTCTGGGGCGGATCGAGCTCCATCTCCTCTGCGAAGGGGGTGGGGAGACGGAGACGACGACGCGGTGGCCGGCGCAGCCTGATGAAGAACTCGCGGGGCCGGTCCCCGACGTGACCCTCCATCGCGGGAGGCACCGCTGGCGGAGGCACGGCCGCCGCGCCACCTCGTCCCCCTCTCCCCCGACCGCCGCGGCGACCTCGGCCACGCCCCCTCCCCCTTCCTCTTGTGGCTGGCTCCACCGCCACGGGCTCGTGGGAAGGAGGGACGCGCTGACGAGCAGCGACCCTCGCCGCCACCGTCGAAGGCCCAGCGCCTCCTCTCGCCATGGCAGGTGGAAGAAAGAAGCAAAGATGAAGGAGGATGGATACTGAAGAATGTGGGATGGCGCCCTCCCTCCCCCTCTTTATAAAGGGGCGGGGTCGAGACTCGGCCGCCCCACTCAGCCAATCCAGCCGGCGGAGGCGTAGGGAATCAGGACCGACCCGCTGCCCCAATCAGCGACGGCCCGGTTTTCCGCCTCCACAGCTCGCCACTTGCATGAAGGACGCGTGGCGAACGTGCAGGGTCGAAAGGATGGATGAGGCGACCGTTCCCCGCCCTGTGATCCGGGGGGCGTGGGCGCCTTGAAGACTGCGACCCGAGTCCATCCAATAAATGACCCGCGCCTCCACGCCTCCCTCTTTTTATGGGGAAGGCGCGAGCCGCCTCTTTACCACGATGTGACGCATGCATGCGAAAACCGCCCCACGCATGCCGCCCACGTCACACACGCCCCCCCACGTCGCGCGTTCAATGCGGGTCGTGGGGAAGCGCAGCGGACGAAGAGTTACCGCGGTAAAATCCGCCCCTCCTGCCCGCGCACCGTTCTGGGCCTGGCCCAACAACATGTCGTGCTTATGTGTGGCCCAGGCCCGGGGGCTCCTGTCGGTGTACAAATGTAGGGGCTCACCTTTTGACCCCTTTACTTGTGCACGGGCAGTCGGAGCCGCGCGCCACGACCACACTAAGCAGGGCAAAGGAGGGGAGCCGGAGAGAAGCCGAAGCACAAGATGGTCAGAGGCAACGCCAAGGCCAGAAACACAAGACAGCAAAGGGGTGAGGTGGAGACCCCCGGGAAGGCCTTTGCCGGGGCGGCCTCCGCGGCCCCGGCAAGAACCTTGCCGGGGTAACTTGCTCAAACACCAACAGAGCGAGCCGCCTTTCGGCCCACAAGTCCCAACCCAACCAACTACGAATGGACCAGGGATCGGGAGGCACATCTGTGGTTGCATGCAGATCTTTGTCAAGACCATAGATATATGAGATCAGATGAGGACCAGAAGACGGCGACCCTCGGTGGGATCCTTGCCGAGGAAAGCCACAAGACCCCCGGCAAGATCCTTGCGGGGAGGACTGCGCGACCCAGGCAAGACCCTTGCCGGGCCCCCGCAAGGCCCTTGCCGAGGACATCAGCGGGGCCACTGCCAGGACCGACCAGCAAGTTCCACCACCATGTGCATGCAAGCTGCCACCCGACCAGCTGGGCAGGCACTTGCGTGGCAACATGCAGCTTCCAGGCCAGATCAGCAAGCGCCTGCGTGGAGGCATCAGATCTTTGTGAAGACTACCACCGTAGCGCACCTCAGCTGCCTACCTTCCTACATGGCGCCGCGCATGCATCGATGGCCAGGGCGTGTGTTCGAAGCGAAGAGGAGCGGCGACGGACGGGACGGGCCACGCTCCAGTCCCCGATAATGCCAGGGGACACCACTACAAAAAAAGACACATCCGTGACATTTTGGGCCGAACAAATTTTTTTCTGTCATACTTATGACACTTCTATGACGATAATTGTGACAAAACCAGTATCATCATAGATGTGGTGGGGTCCTACTTCTATGACAAAAAATCATGACAGAAAATGGTCTTTTCGTCCTGGGCGGGTCGGAGGCGCAGCTGCATGACATTCTTTGGGCCGTCCATGACGGGAAAAATCGTGGTAGAGGCGAGGGCAAGGAAAATATCGGGGTGTTCCCGGTTACGGTGGGTGGTCGGGGCCGAGCGATGCGCATTTCTCTCGTACACGCATGCGCATGGGTGCGAGGCGTTGGGCTCTAACTGAACCCGAGCGATTGCACTGCAGGCTACGCGTTACTGAACCCGAGCGATCGATCGATGGCTGTTAACTGAACCCGATCGAGCGATTCCTTCGCTACTTCTGCTAACTGAAGCAGATCGATGCTGCCTCTAGATGAACAGTGAGCGTTGTGGGGGGGGGTCGATGAACAGTTCCCGGTGGGGGTGGATGAACAGGACCCCGTGGTGTTGCCTCTGGATGAACAGTACCCCGATCGATCGAGCCGGTTGGGGCTGGATGAACAGGACCCCGTTGAGGGCTGGATGAACAGGACCACCCCGTGGAGGGCAGGATGAACAGTAGGCGGTGGAGGGCAGGATGAACAGTAGCTCGTGGAGGGGTGGTTGAACATGAGCCCGTGGAGAGGGCTGGTTGAACAGTAGCCGGTGGAGTAGCGCGCGGTGGAGGCTGGATGAACAGGAGCCCGTGGATGAACAGTCGCAGGTGGAGGCTGGAGGAGGTCAACGGTGCATGAACAGTAGCCCGTGGAGGCTGGAGGGGGTCGACAGTGGAGATGAACAGTATCCCGTGGAGTCCCGTTTTGCGGTATGCCACACCCCACCTGATGAACAGGACCACCGTTTCGACCGTAGCGCTCCAACAGAAGTCCGTTTCCTCCGTTTTGCGGTACGCCACACCCCTCCCGATCAACAGGACCCCAGTTCGACCGTAGGAGGTCCGTTTCCTCCGTTTTGCGGTATGCCAGACCCCTCCCGATGAACATGTTTCCGTTTAGAACGTGGCCGGTCGAACACAAGGCCGTTTCCTCCGTTTTGCTGTATGCCAGGCCTCGTTTCCATCGGCTATTCCGTCCAAGCCCTCCCGGTGAACACGACGACACATTCCGTTCCGACCCATCCGGTTGGCTCCCCATGAACACGACGACGACGCTGTTTCTCAGTTTCGACCCATCATGTACACGAGCCCTGGCCGTACGTATGCGCGAGTAGGCATTCGAGACCCTGCCCGTATGTACGTACGTGGCCGTATTTTCTTTCTTGCACACTGGCCGCTGTACGTACGTGTACATGCTACGTGCACGCCTCTACTACGACACGTGCGCGCCTCTACATCGACCAGTATGTACGTACACGTTCACGACCAGAATGACAACGCTACGTACGCTTCGACCAGGTGGGTCCCGACTGCCAGGCACTTCCTTGCCTGCGAATATGTAGCTGGTGGGTCCCATCAGTCAGGGGGGCGAATCGTTTTTTTTTGCCCGGACACACTTCCTTGCGTGCGAAGATGTAGCTGGTGGGTCCCAGCAGTCAGGGAGAAAAGTTTTTTTCGCGAAATACGGTGGCCCGTCCGGTGGGTCCCCGCTGTCAGGTGGAGGAATAATTATTTTGCGCGTAATAAGGAGGCACTTCCTTGCTGCGGCCGTGGACCCAGCTGTCAGCCTCTCCACATACAGTCCACGTTCGATGGAAGCCGTTCCTTGACCACGTTGACCACGCCGCACCGAGAGTAGCAGGGCGGTGGACGACGCGGAGCAGGGGAAGGCGCGGCAGTGGATGCCCACGCGTAGAGGAGTACGAGGGTTCACTGGTTTTCTGCGGTGTGAGGCTGCTGTTGCCGCAGAATAACAGGGGGTGTGGGTGAGTAGAGGGATGGCCTGGCCAGCGGTGGGAATAGTAGGGGCGGTGAGGCCTCCGCGGCAGCACAGCCGGCCACAGGAGGCAGGAGCATGCGACACGATCGGCGCTGCTTTTGGCGGCTGGAGCAACAAGACCAGAGGTTGAAGAAGCACTACAGCCGTTGGATGGACATCGTACGGTCACTGGAGCTAGAATCGTTCATATTGACTAAGTTGACAAAGCACTCCATCCCCGTCAACTTAGTAGGCCCACAAGTTAGCCTCCCACCAAGGTGGGTCCCAACTAGCAGGGGGAGTATTCATTTTTTTGTGCGTAATAAGGAGGCACTTCCTTGCGTGCGAAGATATAGCTGGTGGGTCCGACCTGTCACCGGTGGGAACGTTTTTTCGTGAAATACAGAGGCCCTTCCGGTGGGTCCCAGCTGTCAGGTGGAGGAATCATTATTTTGCGTGTAATAACGCACCGAGCGCATCCAAGGTGGTGGACGACGGCGAGGCCCCGGACAGCAACGAGCCGGAGATGGGAAGACGCGGGAGTAGAGTCGCAGACGGAGAGGTGTACGAGCGTTAACTGGTTCTGGTGCGGTGTGGTTCGGCAGTCGGTGGAGAAGAACAGGAGGTGTGGAGGGGTGGAGGGATGGCCTGGCCAACGGTGGAGTAGCGCTTCACAGCAAAGCGTGCTAAGCAGAGCTGCTAGCAGCAGGAGGCGGGAGCAGGTGGTCCCGGCGGCGCTGGAGGAAGAAGACGAGAGATTGAAGATGGATGCCGGTCGTTGGATGTAAATCCAACGGCTAACAATGTCAGAATCATTTGTTGACTAAGTTGACAACGACTTGCATTGGCTTCGGCCTATTGGCCCACATTTCAGCCTCCAAAAATGTGGCACGTATTCAACCCATTTTTTCAGAATTTACAATCTTTTTTCTGCGGGGTAGAATTTAAAGTCCATTTGATCTCTTTTTCTTTTGAATTACAGTCCATTAGCTGGGTTGGGCGAACAAATAATGTAGCGTCCATGCGACCCATTTCTGTTTTTCCTAAAAAACTACAGGCCATTTGCACTTTCTTGAAATACACGATTTTGCTGGGCTAATTCTAATTATAATGTTGGGGTGGGCGCAGCAATGTTATCAAAAAATAAACAGGGGTTGAGCATTTTGTTATATATATATATATATATATATATATATTGAAATAATAAGTGATTTATTATTACATTGGTCCTTAAATCTTACCAAGCTTTTGTACACAATCACCAGGATTTTCGTTGCCAAAAAAATTCCAGGATTTTATTGTTAAGAAATTATTTTTATAAGTTAACAAGATGTGGGATATTGTTTTCTTACATATGTAAGTATCTGTTAAATATATGATGACAATAACAATAATATATAATAACATATAAAATAATTTAAATATGTATATAATATAGTTAGAAGGGAAACATAAGTTGGACCAGGCGTTCCTATTCTTATATAGAAAAATAGAACAGACCTCTGCATATTCTTCAAAAAAATACATAAATTGGGCTGCCGATGTTTCAGGAAAAATAAAACCTCGGATGGGAGGTCCATAGGCCGGTCGATACATGACAGCCCTCAAGAAAATACATACAGCCTTATGGACCCCCCATCCGAGGTCGTGGGCTGCGCATGTTAAAAAAGAAAGCCTAGACGGGGCAGCCCAAAACCCAGCTGATACTTGCGGCCCCAGTGATAATAAATGATACCTGCCAGCTCCCCGGCTTCGTTGTGAATTTTTGTCCTATAGTAACTACGTTGAAGCACCTAAAAAAATGAAACTATGTTGACAAACCCGTGGGCCCCAACGTCAGTATAGCATTAGGAGGAAGTATTTTTCGATGAGGCACTTGCTTGCGTACGGCCATAGACCTGGTGGGTCCCGACTGCCCACCTCTCCACATACAGTCCTCTCCAGATTCCTCTCGTTTGTTCAGCATGTTCACAATGGCAGACAGCGGCGTCGCGGCGAGCGCACAAAGGCGCATGAGGAGATCCGACAACCTGAGGAAGTGCCTTATTAGTAACGAAACAACTGAACTAGCCCAGTGGCCGAGTGACACTACCCGACAGCTGTTCCGCCCGGGTTCGATTCCACCTGTGCAGAGAAAATATCTCCAAATTTTTTGCCTCTGCCTTTATTGACATGTGGGTCCCAATTGTCATCTACGCACACCATGTCCTACACTTGCCAAAACTTCGTCCCTCGTTTTCTCTGTTTTTTGCACACTCGGCATTGTGTGGGCATTTTGAAAATAGCATATCTTTTTGACTGTGCATCATATGAAGATGTGCTATGCATGAATGTTGATCAGCATGATGTTAACTGGCTGGTAGTTCCAGTTTCGACCATGATAAAACTTCCAGCATGATGTTAACACTGTTTGAAAAGGCCGTGTTAATATAAATGCTCTGCCTCTGAAAGTTGCAGTTTCTTATCTGAAACTGAACTTGGAGTTTCTTCTCTGAGAATCACATTGTCCGCACTTTTATACTCCTATGAAACTACATCTTTTTAAGTGCTAAAAATAGATCTCTAGAATTCATAAAATACTTCATATGCTCAATACTGCAAATCTGAAATTCAAAAGACATTCATATCTGAAAGTACTCTCAAAATACACAACACAAAACACAATTCACAACCTGCAAATACTAACAACCCTAAGCTCGTCCAGACAATTCACAACCTGCCCGACTATTGGTCTGGGGGGGGGAATCCCTCCTATTCCTCGGCGGCAGACAGACGCCCCGTGAGACGATGTGAACGGCGAGGGAGAGGATGGTGGGGAAGCATTGTCGGGCCAACTGTTTTTCTCCTCTTGCAGTTGGGTTCGGTCGACGAAGACTCCACCGGCTCGCACTGGCACGTCACCCTCACAAACGGCACCCTGTAGATGCTCGATCCTTCAATCTCTGGTGGATGCTCCATCTGGGATCGATACTCCCACCACCGCTCCCTCACGATCAGATTCGGTGAATCTGTTTGCTCCATGGCCCAGAGGAGAAGCTCTATGTACTCCCGCGCGACTCCCTCCGGGAGTATCGCCACCTTTTTGCTCTGTTGCAGATATTTGGCCATGGATGTCGCCATCGCCGCTAGTTGGTCCTTGTTGTCAAACCAAGACTGTATCTCCAACATCCTAGCTAGCTTCACAGGGTCGCCGTCTACGATCCTCACGTATTGGTTGTACTCCTCCATCGATCTACTTCTCCACAGCACCTTCACTCGCCGGCGCTGGTTTTTGAATGGAAGAGGAGAGGAGCAGCGCTGGTTTTGGTTTAGAACGGGAGAGGAGCGACGCTGGTTTTGGATTGGAATAGGAGAGGAGGGGCGGTGGTTTTGAAATGGAAGAGGAGAGGAGCGGCGCTGGATTTAGATTGGAACAGGAGAGGAGCGGCGGTGGTTTAAGAGGAGAAGAGCGAAAGAGCGTATTTTGGGTCAAAGTTTGACCACGTACTGTATTTGACAAGAAAAATGTGAATGCATGTCACCAAACATTGTATCATTTGGTTCGTATCTGAATGTACTTTCAAATTATATTATTTTTGCAATGTATAACATATATTTTATTTGCGAAAATCATGGTCAATTATGACCCAGAATAAAAGGGAGACTAGTTAATGTGGGGTCGCTTTCTTAATTGAAGGGTAAATTGATTTTGATTTTGATCTAGTCACAGCGCGCTGGCCCTCTCATCCAATCCTAAATCGCTGCCGCACGCTCCTCTCCCTCTTGTGTATTGCAAAACCACCTGCTCTCTCCTCGGACGAGGATCCCCTGACGTAGCCCATCCTGCCATTGAGACACTGACACATGGGTCCCACCAAGCGCGGGGCCCACCTGTCAGCGACCGAATGGCAGGGGAACCTCTCCTCTCCATCATATCCATTCCAAAACCACCGTCTCGCCTCTCCCTCTTCTCTATTGCAAGACCACCGTCTCAGAAGGACATCTATGGAGGGGATGCACCAGCGAATCTGGCAGATCGCCGGGGCGACCAGGCAAAGTTAGCCAGGTTGAAGGAGATCCTTACTTGGTTTGACAATGAGTGGGAGATTTCGAGGATGGTGTGGGCCATGTGGCAATGTATGCGAAAGAGCGAGACGACGGCGATGAGGGCGGCGATGTACTCCTCGGCGGCAATCACGCCGCAGTCCTTCAAGTTCATCGAGTATCTCCTCTGGGCGATGAGGCAGACAGATTCGCCCAAGGCGAAAGTCAGGCGGAGGTGGTGGGCATACAGGTCGAAGGTCGAGCACCCAGAGGATAACGAATCGATCGAGTATAGTGTGTCGTTCGTGAGGGTGCAGAGCCAGCCGGAGCCACAGGAGTATTCGTTCTCCCACCGCAAGAGGAGGCCGGATGGCGCGACGTCGCTTCCCCGCCGTTCTCCATGGTTCCCTCGACGCTCGCCTCGTTTCAACGGCGTCGATAGGGTTTAAGGTAAGCTTCGCACTAACCTAATCTTCCATCTCCTAATGCTTACAATTAGTGTGATAACTAATAAAACTCTTGCTTACAATCAGTCTCCGTGTACTACGCCAATCACCCTAAAATAGCTTTGGACCTTTGGGTCAAAGTTGTGACACTGTGTACAAATAAAGAAAAATAGATTGGTGCTTCTTTCAGAAAAGAGTACACCCCTAGAAAACTGCCAATATAAGCTACTAGTATTTTTTTAAGTCTAAGCTACTAGTATTTGGTTAGAGGATTTGTTGCCGAGAAAGATCCGTCCACAGTGAGCGCCACACATCCCACTGATGGTGGTGGATGCCAATGCTTAGATGGAGCAGGGTTGGTGTCGGTAATTTTTACTTGGCACCTTGCACTGTGCATATATGCCGGTTCCATCCGTACATTTGTGTAGTTCCACCAAAATGCAGCTGAATAACCCTGTTTGCACAGATAATGAAAAGGCGTGATTACATTATAGTGGCACTAGTTGATGAAACATAAACTAATAAATAGAAGAAAATATTACATCATACTGGAAATCGACCCAAGTCTCCCTGATACACCTTCTGCCAGTGATGAACATCAGTGTACAGCGGTAGTACAAGGAGGGGCCTTGAGACATTCAAATCTCTATTTTTGTGCAGATCAACTAAAATTAAGCACCCCAGTTTGCAGAAACGCTTAAACATTAACAATGGGACTAGTTGATGAAACATACATTAACAAAGAGAAGCACTTTCTTTATCTACATTGGAAATGAAATGATAGAGAGGACACTCGCTGTATTTTAACTGTATTATTACTTCATTTTATCAGTGACACTAGGGTCGAGCAGGTGGCAAACAAGGTGTACCGTGCGTCGCAAGGATGAAGGCTGGGGGTGCTTAGACTGAGATGGTGAAGCTGGCTCTTTCAGTCCCTATCTTCCCCCTGATGTTTCTGTGGTAGCATTTGGGTTGTAATCCAAACTTGGTCGAGCTGGTGCTGCGCCCCCCTACCTGCCTAGCTTATGTGGCGAACTTGTCTCCTGCTAGTACTCAGTCCGTTCTAGTAGTAGTTGCATAGCTGCCCGTTTACACTGAGATGTTGTCAGATAATGGTTCTCTATGGTTGGGTTTCTTTAATGAAATCAGAGGGAACCCCCTCTTTCGATATATAAAAAAATAGTGGCACTAGCGGTGCCAAAACATTGCCTCAAATTAATAGTGCCACTAGATTAAGGTGCAAAATAATAACATTATTGCTTTATCATGGCAGTGCCAAAACAGTAGCACAAGAGCAGGATCAACATGCAGGATCTTTGGCAAACGGTCAGACCAAAAAGGAACATACCTCGTGATGGGAACCAAATCTGCAGTCAACGCCATCGTAGAAGGGATGACACCAATCACCAACATAGATGATTCAATTCATGGGACCTTTTGGTGCAGTTCGCCTAAAATGAAGCAATGTCCCATGAGCTAGCTTCTTCTTCTTTTTTTAAGAAAAGGGCTCCAGCCCCGGTTCCATTTCCATCAGAAAACGAAACCCATAGAGCTTCTTCATTAGTTGCAATAAAATTGAGCAACATCAAGGTTGGTCGTGAAGCTCCTGGAGAGTAGGCGGACCAGGACAGTTGCATCTCTAACGAAAAGAAGCAACTTATCATAATGGGAAATTTAGCAGGACATGAAAAAAAGTGCGATTGATTCATATTACTGGAGGCATTACATTGAAAACAACATTGGTTTAACGTGCCCTTACTTTTAACAGTGCGACTGCTACATTTTACCAGTGGCATTACATAAGAGCAGCTCGGGGCAACAAACATCATAAGAGGATATCTGGGTTGGTCCCATTTTTGTTCGGTATATAGCCACCTTATACTATGTGAGGCTAGCAAATCTATTGCTGGACTTACTCTGTTGACTTGTCCCTCAGTCCCCACTTTCTTTCCTTTTTCAACCAATAGATTCGGGTTTATATTGAGTTTGTACTGCGTTCCCTTTATTTCCCTATTAGACCTAGAGACCAGTTGGATAGCCAGTCTCTGCTACTTTTCGCCCCCATTATTTCCTCTTTCGACCAAGTCCTAGATTCAGGTAACAAATCTTCCCCCACCCCACACCCCCTTTCTTCCTTGTTTGAACCAAGTACTACTAGATTCGAGTGCATGAACTAGTTTTACCTCTTAACAGAAAAAAATTAGGTGGTTTCGAAAAGCCGATCGATCCTATCTACATGAGGGGGCCTGAGAAATAGTAAAAGATACAAATGCAGCGACGTCAGGAGCTCGGGAAGTAGAGCAAGGCCGGTTTCGAAGGAAGTTATACCTGTAGGGGAACGTAGCAGAAATTCAAAATTTTCTACGCATCACCAAGATCAATCTATGGAGTAATCTAGCAACGAGGGGAAGGGGAGTGAATCTACATACCCTTGTAGATCGCGATGCGGAAGCGTTGCAAGAACGCGGATGAGGGAGTCGTACTCGTAGCGATTCAGATCGCGGTTGATTCCGATCTAAGCACCGAAAGAACGGTGCCTCCGCGTTCAACACACGTGCAGCCCGGTGACGTCTCCCACGCCTTGATCCAGCAAGGAGAGAGGGAGAGGTTGGGGAAGACTCCATCCAGCAGCAACACGATGGCATGGTGGTGGTGGAGGAGCGTGGCAATCCCGCAGGGCTTCGCCAAGCACCGCGGGAGAGGAGGAGGAGGGAGAGGGGTAGAGCAGCACCAAAAGGAGACTTTCTCGTGTTTGTATGGCAGCCCAAACCTCAAGTATATATAGGGGGGAAGGGGGCTGCGCCCCCCTTAGGGTTTCCACCCCCAAGAGGAGGCGGCCAGCCCTAGATCCCATCAAGGGGGGCGGCCAAGGGGAGGAGAGGGGGAGGCGCCCCACTAGATGGGCCCTAAGGCCCATCTGGACCTAGGGTTTGCCCCCTCCCACTCTCCCATGCGCCTTGGGCCTTGGTGGGGGGGCGCACCAGCCCACCTGGGGCTGGTCCCCTCCCACACTTGGCCCACGCAGCCTTCTGGGGCTGGTGGCCCCACTTGGTGGACCCCCGGGACCCTCCCGGTGGTCCCGGTACAATACCGATTTCACCCGAAACTTTTCCGGTGACCAAAACAGGACTTCCCATATATAAATCTTTACCTCCGGACCATTCCGGAACTCCTCGTGATGTCCGGGATCTCATCCGGGACTCCGAACAACATTCGGTAACCACGTACATGCTTTCCTTATAACCCTAGCGTCATCGAACCTTAAGCGTGTAGACCCTACGGGTTCGGGAACCATGCAGACATGACCGAGACGTTCTCCGGTCAATAACCAACAGCGGGATCTGGATACCCATGTTGGCTCCCACATGTTCCACGATGATCTCATCGGATGAACCACGATGTCGGGGATTCAATCAATCCCGTATTCAATTCCCTTTGTCTAACGGTATGTTACTTGCCCGAGATTCGATCGTCGGTATCCCTATACCTTGTTCAATCTCGTTACCGGCAAGTCTCTTTACTCGTTCCGTAACTCACATCATCCCGTGATCAACTCCTTGGTCACACTGTGCACATTATGATGATGTCCTACCGAGTGGGCCCAGAGATACCTCTCCGTTTACACGGAGTGACAAATCCCAGTCTCGATTCGTGCCAACCCAACAGACACTTTCGGAGATACCCGTAGTGCACCTTTATAGCCACCCAGTTACGTTGTGACGTTTGGTACACCCAAAGCATTCCTACGGTATCCGGGAGTTGCACAATCTCATGGTCTAAGGAAGTGATACTTGACATTAGAAAAGCTCTGAGCAAACGAACTACACGATCTTGTGCTAGGCTTAGGATTGGGTCTTGTCCATCAAATCATTCTCCTAATGATGTGATCCCGTTATCAACGACATCCAATGTCCATGGTCAGGAAACCGTAACCATCTTTTGATCAACGAGCTAGTCTCCTAGAGGCTTACTAGGGACATGGTGTTGTCTATGTATCCACACATGTATCTGAGTTTCCTATCAATACAATTCTAGCATGGATAATAAACGATTATCATGAACAAGGAAATATAATAATAACCTATTTATTATTGCCTCTAGGGCATATTTCCAACAGTCTCCCACTTGCACTAGAGTCAATAATCTAGTTCACATCACCATGTGATTAACACTGACAGGTCACATCACCATGTGACCAACACCCAAGAGTTTACTAGAGTCAACAATCTAGTTCACATCTCTATGTGATTAACACTCAATGAGTTCTGGTTTGATCATGTTATGCTTGTGAGAGAGGTTATTTAGTCAACGGGTCTGAACCTTTCAGATCCGTGTGTGCTTTACGAATATCTATGTCATCTTGTGGATGCTACCACGCGCTATTTGGAGCCATTTCAAGTAATTGCTCTACTATACGAATCCGGTTTACTACTCAGAGTCATCCGGATTAGTGTCAAAGTTCGCATCGACGTAACCCTTTACGACGAACTCCTTTTCACCTCCATAATCGAGAAAATTCCTTAGTCCACTAGGTACTAAGGATATGTTCGACCGCTGTCATGTGATCCATTCCCGGATCACTATTGTACCCCTTGACCAACTCATGGCAAGGCACACTTCATGTGCGGTACACAGCATAGCATACTGTAGAGCCTACGTCTGAAGCATAGGGGACGACCTTCGTCCTTTCTCTTTCTTCTGCTGTGGTCAGGTCTTGAGTCCTACTCAATACTCACACCTTGTAACACAGCCAAGAACTCCTTCTTTGCTGATCTATTTGAACTCTTTCAAAATCATGTCAAGGTGTGCGTTCTTTGAAAGTATCATCAAGCGTCTTGATCTATCTCTATAGATCTTGATGCCCAATGTGTAAGCAGCTTTATCCAGGTCTTCCTTTGAAAAACTCCTTTCAAACAACCCTTTATGCTTTCCAGAAATTTTACATCATTTCGGATCAACAATATGTCATTCACATATACTTATCAGAAATGTTGTAGCGCTCCCACTCACTTTATTGTAAATACAAGTTTCTAATAAACTTTGTATAAATCCAAAATCTTTGATCATCTCATCAAAGTGTACATTCCAACTCCGAGATGCTTACTCCAGTCCTTAGAAGGATCGCTGGAGCTAGCATACCTTTTAGCATCCTTAGGATCGACAAAACCTTTCTGATTGTATCACATACAACCTTTCCTTACGAAAACTGGTAAGGAAACTTGTTTTGACATCCATCTGCTAGATTTCACAAATGCAGATAATGCTAACATGATTCCGACGGACTTAAGCACCGCTACGGATGAGAAAATCTCATCGTAGTCAACTCCTTGAACTTGTGGAAATACTCTTTGCCACAAGTCGAGCTTCATAGACGGCAACATTACCGTCCATGTCCGTATTCTTCTTAAAGATCCATTTACCTCAACAGCCTTACGACCATCAAGTAGTGCTCTCAAAGTCTATACTTTGTTTTCATACATGGATCCTCTCGGATTTTATGGCTTCTAACCATTTGTCGGAATATGGGCCCACCATCGCTTCTCCATAGCTCGTAGGTTCAGTATTGTCCAACAACATGATATCTCAGACAGGATCACGTACCTCTCCGA
This sequence comes from Triticum aestivum, assembly GCF_018294505.1. Taxonomy (NCBI): domain Eukaryota; kingdom Viridiplantae; phylum Streptophyta; class Magnoliopsida; order Poales; family Poaceae; genus Triticum; species Triticum aestivum. The sequence continues at coordinate 73,469,778 of NC_057805.1, forward strand.
AGTAGCACGCATCCTCGTCGTCCTACGAGGTTTGGTGGTGACTTGATCCGAAGTTTCATGATCACTATCATAAGCTTCCACTTCAACTGGTGTAGGTGCCACAGGAACAACTTCCTGTGCCCTGCTACACACTAGTTGAAGTGACGGTTCAATAACCTTATCAAGTCTCCACCATCCTCCCACTCAATTCTTTCGAGAGAAACTTTTCCTCGAGAAAGGACTCGTTTCTAGAAGCAATTACTTTTGCTTCCAGATCTGAAATAGGAGGTATACCCAACTGTTTTGGGTTTTCTATGAAGATGCATTTATCCGCTTTGGGTTCGAGCTTATCAGCCTGAAACTTTTTCTCATAAGCATCGCAGCCCCAAACTTTTAAGAAACGACAACTTAGGTGTCTCTAAACGGTGTCGTCTCAACGGAATTGCGTGGTGCCCCTTTTAAAGTGAATGCGGGTGTCTCTAATGCCTAACCCATAAACGATAGTGGTAATTTGATAAGAAACATCACGGTATGCACCATATCCAATAGGGTGCAGTCATGATGTTCGGACACACCATCACACTATGGTGTTCCAGGCGGTATTAATTGTGAAACACTTTCCACAATGTCTTAATTGTGTGCCAAACTCGTAACTCAGATATCTCTATGATCATATCATAGACATTTTATCCTCTTGTCACGACGATCTTCAACTTCACTCTGAAATTACTTGAACCTTCCAATAATTCAGACTTGTGTTTCATCAAGTAAATATTCTCAGCATCTACTCAAATCATCTGTGAAGTAAGAACATAATGATATCCACTGCATGCCTCAGCACTCATTGGACTGCATACATCAAAATGTATTACTTCCAATAAGTTGCTCTCTTGTTCCATCTTACTGAAAACGAGGACTTTCAGTCATCTTGCCCATGTGGTATGATTTGCATGTCTCAAGTGATTCATAATCAAGTGAGTCTAAATGATCCATCTGCATGGAGTTTCTTCATGCATATATACCAATAGACATGGTTCGCATGTCTCAATCTTTTCAAAAATGAGTGAGTCCAAAGATCCATCCACATGGAGCTTCCTCATGCGTTCTATACCAATATGACTCAAGTGGCAGTGCCACAAGTATGTGGTACTATCATTACTATCATATATCCTTTTTGGCATGAACATGTGTATCACTACGATCGAGATTCATTTTAGGTGCAAGACCATTGAAGGTATTATTCAAATAAACAGAGTAACCATTATTCTCCTTAAATGAATAACCGTATTGCGATAAACATAATCCAATCATGCTCAACGCAAACACCAAATCTCGATAGTAGAGGGAGCATGCGATGCTTGATCACATCAACCTTGGAAACACTTCCAACACATATCGTGATCTCACCTTTAGCTAGTCTCCATTTATTCCACAGCTTTTATTTCGAGTTACTAACACTTAGCAACCGAACCGGTATCTAATACCCTGGTGCTGCTGGGAGTACTAGTAAAGTACACATTCATATAACGTATATCCAATATACTTCTGTCGACCTTGCCTGTCTTCTCATCTACCAAGTATCTAGGGTAGTACTGCTTCAGTGACCGTTCCTCTTATTACAGAAGCACTTAGTCTCGGGTTTGGGTTCAACCTTGGGATTCTTCACTAGAGCAGCAAACGACTTGCTGTTTCATGAAGTATCCCTTTTGCCCTTGCCCTTCATAAACTAGTGGTTCTACTAACCATCAACAATTGATGCTCCTTCTTGATTTCTACTCTCGCGGTGTCAAACATCGCGAATAGCTCAAGGATCATCATAACTATCCTTGATATGTTATAGTTCATCACGAAGCTCTACTAGCTTGGTGGCAGTGACTATGGAGAACTATCACTATCTCATCTGGGAGATTAACTCCCACTCGATTCAAGCGATTGTGGCACTCAGACAATCTGAGCACACGCTCAACGATTGAGCTTTTCTCCCTTAGTTTGCAGGCTTAAGAAACTTGTCAGAGGTCTCATACCTCTTGACGTGGGCACTAGTCTGAAATCCCAATTTCAGTCTTCGGAACATCTCACATGTTCTGCGACGTTTCAAAACGTCCTAGGTGCCACAATTCTAAACCGCACTGAACTATCACGTAGTTATCAAAACGTGTATGTCAGATGTTTCGTAACATCTACAGACGACGCTGAGGTTCAGCACACCGAGCGGTGCATTAAGGACATAAGCCTTCTGTGTAGTAATGAGGACAATCCTCAGTTTACGGACCCAGTCCGCATAATTGCTACTACCAACTTTCAACTAAATTTTCTCTAGGAACATATCTAAACCAGTAGAACTTAAAGCGCAAGACATAATTCGCAAAGACCTTTTGACTATGTTCATGATAATGAAGTTCGTCTGATTAATGAACTCCCACTCAGATAGACATCCCTCTAGTCATCTAAGTGATACATGATCCGAGTCAAACTAGGCCGTGTCCGATCATCACGTGAGACGGACTAGTCATCATCGGTGAACATCTCCATGTTGATCGTATCTGCTATACGACTCATGTTCGACCTTTCGGTCTCTTGTGTTCCGAGGCCATGTCTGTACATGCTAGGCTTGTCAAGTCAACCTAAGTGTATTGCGTGTGTGCCGAGGCCATGTCTGTACATGCTAGGCTCGTCAACACCCGTTGTATTCGAACGTAAGAATCTATCACACCCGATCATCACGTGGTGCTTCGAAACGACGAACCTTCGCAACGGTGCACAGTTAGGGTGAACACTTTCTTGAAATTTTAGTGAGGGATCATCTTACTTACTACCGTCGTTCTAAGCAAATAAGATGCATAACATGATAAACATCACATGCAATCAAATAGTGACATGATATGGCCAATATCATCATGCTCCTTTGATCTCCATCTTCGGGGCACCATGATCATCTTTGTCACCGGCATGACACCATGATCTCCATCATCATGATCTCCATCATTGTGTCTTCTTGAAGTTGTCACGCCAACGGTTACTTCTACTTCTATGGCTAACGCGCTTAGCAATAAAGTAAAGTAACTTACATGGCATTATTCAATGACACGCAGGTCATACAAAAAATAAAGACAACTCCTATGGCTCCTGCCGGTTGTCATACTCATCGACATGCAAGTCGTGATCCCTATTACAAGAATATGATCAATCTCATACATCACATATATCATTCATCATATCTTCTGGCCATATCACATCACATAGCACTTGCTGCAAAAACAAGTTAGACGTCCTCTAATTGTTGTTGCAAGTTTTTACGTGGTTTGTATAGGTTTCTAGCAAGAACGTTTCTTACCTACGTAAGACCACAACGTGATATGCCAATTTCTATTTACCCTTCATAAGGACCCTTTTCATCGAATCCGTTCCGACTAAAGTGGGAGAGACAGACACCCGCTAGCCACCTTATGCAACTAGTGCATGTCAGTCGGTGGAACCTGTCTCACGCAAGCGTACGTGTAAGGTCGGTCCGGGCCGCTTCATCCCACAATGCCGCCGAAACAAGATAAGACTAGTAGCGGCAAGAAGAATTGACAACATCGACGCCCACAACTTCTTTGTGTTCTACTCGTGCATAGAAACTACGCATAGACCTAGCTCATGATGCCACTGTAGGGGAACGTAGCAGAAATTCAAAATTTTCTACGCATCACCAAGATCAATCTATGGAGTAATCTAGCAACGAGGGGAAGGGGAGTGAATCTACATACCCTTGTAGATCGTGATGCGGAAGCGTTGCAAGAACGCGGATGAGGGAGTCGTACTCGTAGCGATTCAGATCGCGGTTGATTCCGATCTAAGCACCGAAAGAACGGTGCCTCCGCGTTCAACACACGTGCAGCCCGGTGACGTCTCCCACGCCTTGATCCAGCAAGGAGAGAGGGAGAGGTTGGGGAAGACTCCATCCAGCAGCAACACGATGGCATGGTGGTGGTGGAGGAGCGTGGCAATCCCGCAGGGCTTCGCCAAGCACCGCGGGAGAGGAGGAGGAGGGAGAGGGGTAGAGCAGCACCAAAAGGAGACTTTCTCGTGTTTGTATGGCAGCCCAAACCTCAAGTATATATAGGGGGGAAGGGGGCTGCGCCCCCCTTAGGGTTTCCACCCCCAAGAGGAGGCGGCCAGCCCTAGATCCCATCAAGGGGGGCGGCCAAGGGGAGGAGAGGGGGAGGCGCCCCACTAGATGGGCCCTAAGGCCCATCTGGACCTAGGGTTTGCCCCCTCCCACTCTCCCATGCGCCTTGGGCCTTGGTGGGGGGCGCACCAGCCCACCTGGGGCTGGTCCCCTCCCACACTTGGCCCACGCAGCCTTCTGGGGCTGGTGGCCCCACTTGGTGGACCCCCGGGACCCTCCCGGTGGTCCCGGTACATTACCGATTTCACCCGAAACTTTTCCGGTGACCAAAACAGGACTTCCCATATATAAATCTTTACCTCCGGACCATTCCGGAACTCCTCGTGACGTCCGGGATCTCATCCGGGACTCCGAACAACATTCGGTAACCACGTACATGCTTTCCCTATAACCCTAGCGTCATCGAACCTTAAGCGTGTAGACCCTACGGGTTCGGGAACCATGCAGACATGACCGAGACGTTCTCCGGTCAATAACCAACAGCGGGATCTGGATACCCATGTTGGCTCCCACATGTTCCACGATGATCTCATCGGATGAACCACGATGTCGGGGATTCAATCAATCCCGTATGCAATTCCCTTTGTCCATCGGTATGTTACTTGCCCGAGATTCGATCGTCGGTATCCCTATACCTTGTTCAATCTCGTTACCGGCAAGTCTCTTTACTCGTTCCGTAACTCACATCATCCCGTGATCAACTCCTTGGTCACATTGTGCACATAATGATGATGTCCTACCGAGTGGGCCCAGAGATACCTCTCCGTTTACACGGAGTGACAAATCCCAGTCTCGATTCGTGCCAACCCAACAGACACTTTCGGAGATACCCGTAGTGCACCTTTATAGCCACCCAGTTACGTTATGACGTTTGGTACACCCAAAGCATTCCTACGGTATCCGGGAGTTGCACAATCTCATGGTCTAAGGAAGTGATACTTGACATTAGAAAAGCTCTGAGCAAACGAACTACACGATCTTGTGCTAGGCTTAGGATTGGGTCTTGTCCATCACATCATTCTCCTAATGATGTGATCCCGTTATCAACGACATCCAATGTCCATGGTCAGGAAACCGTAACCATCTATTGATCAACGAGCTAGTCTCCTAGAGGCTTACTAGGGACATGGTGTTGTCTATGTATCCACACATGTATCTGAGTTTCCTATCAATACAATTCTAGCCTGGATAATAAACGATTATCATGAACAAGGAAATATAATAATAACCTATTTATTATTGCCTCTAGGGCATATTTCCAACAATACCTGAGGGTCGCTGGGATGTCGCTAGGTGGGCGGCGGGAGGCCGGATTTTCCCACACTACGGCAGCGAGGAAGAAGGGGTGGGAGGCCCTCCCTCGCCAGCGATGCTTGGGAGAGTACGGCGAGGCACGCTGATCGGGACGTGCCGGCAGTGGGTAAGAGCCGTCGCCGAGGACGACCGCGTGAACGTTGCACCTTCTCACCTTCCCCGGCGGAGAGGATCCGGCTGGATCTGTGACCAGCGGTGAGTAGAGAGAGAGAGAGAGAGAGTGTGGTCACCGCTGTCGTGTTTAGATCTGGAGAGGACGAGATAGTGTGAAGAGAGCAACACTAGCAAGCAAGCGCGGAGGCTCCTGCCTATATAGTGGAGTACTAGTTTTCTTTTGTCTACCGGCCAGAGCCGGCTTGACCTTGGCAATGACTGTTGAGAAGTCTTCATGCACGTGCCCCGGAGGCGCAGTTGTCGTCATTTTGATCTGAAGCACCGGATTATAACATATAACACGAAAAAAATGCCACATGACAAGAAATCATAACCTCATTGCCCAAAGGAGACAAGATGAATCCCGACAGACAAACTAGACGAGGATCAAAGCTCAAATTAAAGATAAACTCATAAAAAAGGGGTCCGTCGATAGATGTCCTAATTAACATAGCTGGCTTGACCTAGATGGCAACCGACTAGTCTTCGTGCATGTGCCCCCAATGACTAGCCCAACTCAGTTGTCACTGTTTAACCCTCGCAGTGATCCGAAGCACATGACACCTAATTTTGCGAGATGACAAGAAACCTTTTTTTTATATTTCTCACCAGAACAACAGCCCTGTACAACACAGCCTGCATGAGATGTAGACGATAGCCAATCTAGGCGTGTCTGCTGGAGTTTGGTCACATGCATGGACGAACTAATCTTCCGTGTCTTGCAGGGATCGTCCAGGTACCAAGGTGGAGTATGTGCTTCTATTAACTCAGCCGACTTGCGGGGCCGGGGAGTGTGCCTATGGTCGGTTCTCAATTGTGGTCCCACATGTGTGTGCAAACGCAATATGACGCGCGTTCCATTCGGAGAGCGGCGTGCCATACCGACCGACCGTCTGGGGTGCGACGCGAACGCGACGGGCGTGCTGTATACTCCGTACATGTGTACCGCAGTTTTCTTGAGGCTTTGCTCCATTGCGCAATCCATGGATACAAAATTAGTATACTGTACTATTTAAAAGTCGAGGGCGGGGCTTTTCCCATGCGGTAGGCGAGGCAGTTCCGCCTAGTCGGTTCGACAGAGACGCGAGAAGATGAGGGAGTAGGCTGCTGCAAACGTAGGGCTGTGTGATTTGACAGTGAGTTACTGCTGGACAGGTGGGGCCCGGTGATTTGACTTGCCATTATCATTTTAACTACGGCGCTACAACCGGCTTGAGTCTCCCGATTCCTGACCACCTCCATACAGGTGCCTCTCCCGATGCTCCACCATGTAGAGGCTGGCTCTTGCTTGAGAGCCCACTCCTCCACTTTTTCCTTGCCTCTTTCCCCCACATATGCAAAAATTCCATGTAAAGCGGGCTTATAGCCCACTATTGTACTTGATCCTACAGGTGCTAAGCCTGCCACATAGGCATAAAGTCTGATGTGGCAAGTTAATTAAGAAGAGAGAGACTAGTTTGGTTACCCCAGGAAGAAACGGTGCTAAGCGCGTGTACCTAGATGAAGCAAACTTAGCAATAAAAAACTAAGCACCTATGCATTCGGGACTTGAGTTGCTAAGCCATTTAATGCCCATAGCACCTCATCTAAGCACCATTTCATTGGAAGAGGTCACTCCTTGGCAAATGCAAGAAATACTACGAAGAAAGAGATAGAGAGAAGTAAACAAAAAATACTCTTATAGCCAACCTTATAGCTAACCTTGTTGTATGAGTGACTAAGTAATGACTATGTATGACATGCCAACATCAGATAGCCTAATGCACCGTGTTAAATCTCCAACGGCGCGACCGCGCGAGCGAGGCGACGGTCGTGGTAGGCGCGACCATGATACGGGCTGTTGGCAACCCTTGTATCTGAGATCGAACGGTCGCATGCTAAGTTGCTGAAAAATTGCAGAATAACCCTCCAGGATAGGATATTCACCCATAGGTCTAGAATCACGCCATGCAACTGTTCGATCTCAGATCCAAGGGCTCTCAGAAGCCTGTATCATGGGAGAATGGAAAGCTTCGTATCACTTGTAATTTTCCCGACGCTTGACAAGACATCAAAAGCCATTTAATTGGCCGTCGAGTAGACATGACATCTAATTGGGCCCCCATAGTATTGTGCATGAATCCATTTATCCACCAGGCAAGCCACTACCCTGCCATTCGCACGCGCCCCCCACTCGACATTTTTACAATCGATAAACCGCTCCTAGTCGTCCCGTCCTTTCACATTACGGCAGTTCCACTAATCCTAACCCTCCTCCCAAATCCATGGCGTCCCAAATCTCCATGACCGGCGGTGAGTACAAGGTTAGAACCATCACCAGCGATGAGTTCGACGTCATCCACACCCGTTCTTCCGCAACGGTGTAAGAATGCCTTGCTCGCTTCAAACGCATGTTCGAAAACTCAAATGATGAGTGGGTCGCTGGGCTAGATGTTGAGTACACCATAGTCCTGGGAAGCGAGAAGAAACTAAAGGAGGCAGAGAATAAGAAGCCCGCCGTGATCCAGGTTTGCATGCATGACTTATGCTTGGTCTACCACATATGCCATGCCGACGTTGAGTGCAAGGAATTTAAGAAGTTCCTCAAGGGCGGCCGAGTCAAATTCGTTACTCTAGACTTTACGAACGACAAGGAAATCCTGGGTCGGATAGGCCTCGTTGTAGGCGACCCCTTCGACCTCCGGAAGGAAGGGTTGGTGCCCTCCCTTGATCAGCCTTCAATGCTGACCCTGGCAGGAGCCATGGTTCATCCTTCGTACGGTAAACTAGAGAAACCTCCGTACACGTTTCATCGTCATGCATGGCAGTGGAATGTACTAGATATGGACCACATCCACTACGCTGCAATGGATGGCTACCTTTGTTTCAATATCTCCAAGGGTTGGATGAAGAGCAAGAGCCAAGTGTGCGGTTCAAGCAAAGAAGTATCACCCAAGAGGAAGAGGGACAAGGACGAAGTCGAGGACGTGGACGAGGACTCCGAGTACGGTGGCAGTGTCGTTGCTCATGGTGGTTCTAATGCAGTGTCTACTGGATTAGTTGCTTAGTTTAATTTCTGGTGTGCTTAGTTTTATTTGAGGGGTGTGTTGTGCTGAGCCCCCAGCAGAACTATGTTATGTTTCTTCTCGTTATATTTCGTACATTTCATCTTTTAGGTTGTATAGTACTACCACTCGTTTCTTGACATTATATACGTACAATATATATGGCCAACATCATATAGCCAGCAGTTTAGTTGTCAAATGATTTTAGGGTGCTTAGTTTTGTCAAAGAATTCCAGGGTGCTTAGTTTTATTTGAGGGGTGTGATCTGCTGGACACCATTAACTTATCATTGTGAGAATCGGCTTATTTTTGTCATGTAACATGGTCAACGGGGTTTGACGTGAAAATAACAATGTCTAATGGCATTTTTGAGCAAATATCTAACTTAACAATGGCATTTTTTAGATATCTAATTGCATTTTTGAGCAGGCATCTCACGGATCGATGGCATTTTTTGAGTAGTTGCAACTTCTAATGGCAAAACTGAGTAGTGATACACAACTAGTGGCATAAATAGTAAGAACCCAAGAATTAAATAGGGCTAATTTCTTTCTTTATTTATTTCTTTATACATTTGTGTGCGAAACAATATACGCTGCCTACCGCCAGATTTTCTTTACGGAGGCAACATAGAACTATATGAGTGCCCTGTTAAATTTTGGAATTATTCCGGGTTCGTTTGGCCTTTTTTATACATTAATTGAGTTTCTGGTCATTTAATGTGCATAATTCAAATTTGAACTACAAGCACATGCTCCCGTGCACCAAAGTTGACTGAAAAATCACATGTGTGTCCTCGGGTGAATTTCTAGGTCCCATGCAAGAAATGGGAATGAAATTCAAACATCTGGGCATCGTGGTTCGGCCGAGAACATTGAGAAGCTTGGTTTTAAAATTCTTGTAAATCCAAAACATGCCTGAAAATCATGAAACTTGGCATGGTGTCATGTCATGGTACTACCATGTTGTGGTAAAAGAATGCAGAATAGGAACAAGTTTTGGTATAAGTTTCTTGCAAACAGGAGCTTCTCTCAAGAAGGCTCGTGGTTCTGAGAGGGAACGTGTCACCTTTGTGTGCATAATTCAAATTTTAAATACAAGCACATGCTCCAGTGCACCAAAGCTGGTTGAAAAATCACATGTGTGTCCTCGGGTAAATTTCTAGGTCCCATGCCAGAAATGGGAATGAAATTCAAACATCTGGGCGGCATGGCTCGGCTGGAAACATTGGGAAACTTGTTTTTTTAATTCCTGTAAATCCGAAACACGCATGAAAATCATGAAACTTGGCTTGGTGACATGCTGTGGTAATTTTGCTGTCCGATTTGCGAAGGCGCACACATTAACAATCAACAAAGTCATTTTTGAACAAGTGCTGTTACGTTACAATCGGAAACACAAGTATTATTCAAACCGTGGGCGTTCTATTTACCATTTACGTGCCGCCACGCATCCCCTTTTTTTATTAGCTAGGAGGCGCCGTGCAGGGTAGCTATTTGAGTACGGGAGGCGTGCGATCAGACCCCTGCGCGTGCTTATCGGGAGGAGAGCCCTTTGACCTCCATCTGTCGTCCACCTCTGTCCCAAGGTACCATTAATGGCGCCCAAGCCTCTGTTTAATGGCGTGGCAATGTCCCACTCGACTGAGATCTAAGAGAGAAAAAAGAAAATCTGAAAAGAAAATTTTGCACGGATCTTGATGTAAGACCTGACGGACCTATATAGCATCTACTGCAACTTATAGCAAGACTGATGAATATATATATATATATAAGGACGACGAGAGTGGATAATAATTGTCTTACATAATTAGGAAGATAATTAAAAAAGCCACATGCGGCTACGCCCGAAATACACAAGGGCAAAAGAAGAAGGAAGACGCATACAACGATCATGTCGAATCTCGGGTTCCTGCAAAACCCTTAAGGTTCGAACTCTGGGGTGCGCGCGAAGTTCTTTCCTTCCTACCGACCCACGCCCTAGTTCACTAAGATCTCGCGGACGAACTCGATGAACTCGCAACACAGGAAGACACGAGATTTATACTGGTTTGGGCCACCGTTGTGGTGTAATACCCTACTCCAGTGTGTGGTGGTGGATTGCCTCTTGGGCTGATGATGAACAGTACAAGGGGAAGAACAACCTCCTGAGGTTGAGGTGTTCTTGTGCTTGGTGAACTTGTGTGGGTCTGGATTCAATGCCTCTACTGTGGTGGCTAGCTCTACTTATATAGGCCCTGGTCCTCTCCCCAAATATTGAGCGGGAAGGGAGCCAACAACGGCGGGCAATTTGAAAGGGGACAACTAGTACAAGCTATCCTGACAAAAGTGGTCTTCGCCTGCTAAAGGTTCTGATGATGACACAGTCTTGGGCTCCATGGTGACCTCTTTCTTGCCGTCCTGCTGGTCTTGGTCTCGTTGCACTGATATGGAAACCTTTGCTAGACGCCACGGTACCCCGCGCCTGCGCCTGCCTCCTTAGCACCAAAGAGGAAACAAGGACGCTGCGCGCCCTGGCGCCTTCCTGGTGTCGATCGTCATGGCTCACATCACGAGAGCCTCGTGAGGTTTGCCTCGCCTTGATATCTTCGCTCCTCGTGAGCCTGCCTGGCTAGGCCACTCCTGAGGAGGTCTTGTGTCGTCCGTCTCGCGAGGCTTGGCCCCTCGTGAAGGTCTTGATTCCCTTGTTGATGAAGATGGGTTGTACAGCCCTCTAGCTTAGCCATGCCGTGGGCCGCAGGCAGGCAAGTCTGGGGACCCCCGTTCCCAGAACGCCGACAGTAGCCCCCGGGCCCAAAGCACGCTCGGGCTTGGCTTCGAGGCGAAGCCAAGGGTCAAGTACGGAGCGCTGCGGGCCCCAAAAGCCTGCGGCCTCGGGAGGTTGTGGTGAGACGGCGCCCGTCTGTTCTTCGCAGCCAGGCACCCCTGAAGCAGGTCCTCCAAGCTCCTCCTCGGCCTTGCCCCGCGCAGGCCGCCATGTCCAGCCCTTCGGTCGGCTTTGCGTGGACTTCGAGGAGCTCCGCAAGAGGAAAGGATCCCCGAGCGACAACAGCATCTTCGGGCCATTGAAGCGACGAAAGTACATCGCCATCGACGCGTAAGTACCTTACTGTTATTGCTTCTTGCGTGCTGTTTTCTTCTCCTGACGTTAGTCCTTCAGGGCTCCTTCCGTCGAGGTTGCCGCGTCTCCTGAGAAATGGCCTCCTCCTTCCTCGACTCCCCCGTCGGCCTTGAGCGTTCTGAGTCTGCTTGCTGCCCCTGGAGTAGGGTTGGTTGAAGGAGCGCTCTTGCCTTCGTGGCGTGCTGAACCTGCGGCTTCGTCGCCCCTCCCCCACGGTCTGGCGTGGAGCTTGGTAGGCGTGCCCAAGACCCCTCGTCTAGTCATGGGCAGTAGCTGGTTGGCCTCGATCCTCGGCTCCTCTTCAAGCAGCGAGCCCTGATTGGCTTGGGCTCCTCGCGAGGGCCGGTTGACGCCAGGTGCCACACTAGCCCCCAGCCCCCTGCCGAAGGGTGGTGCGCCGCTTGATGCCCCGCCCACAGCCCCGAGGTGGAGGACGAGGTGGGTCGTGAGTTCGAGCTCGAGCGCGGGCGGGGCGTAGTTCGTCATGAGCTCTTCCAAGAGGCAATGGGCGCAATGAGCCGACTTGGTGAAGAGCTCGCGGGTGTTGACTCGCACCTCGAGGAGGAGGGTCTTCGGCTGGTGGAGGAACGGCGCAAGCTGAGGGTGGCTATTAACCTTGGCCGTTACCAGCATGATCTTGAGAACGTGAAGGCCGAGGCGTCCCTCAAGGTTTCCCGCGAAGCTTGCGCCCGAGCCTTGGAGGAGGCTCGCGAGGCTGACTGCCGTCGCGAGGCTGCGGAGAAGCGCGCGTGGGAGCTCCAGGCCTGGAGTGCGCCCCTCGAGCAGCAGGTGGAGGCGCGCAGAGCCACTCTTGCGTCGCTAAGGGGGACGCCTGCCGAGGAGAAGGACGTCCGGAAGCGCGAGGAGGCGCTGGCCCTAGAAGCCGTGGAACGCAGCCTTGAGCTCGAGCGACTGGAGACGAGGGAGCGTCAAGTTGCTCAAGCAGAAGATGCCATTGGGGTCCGCGAGGCCAAGGTACAGGAGGAAGTCGCCCGCCGGGTGGCCGAGGTTCGCGCCGATCTGGAAGGCAGGTATGACTTGAAGTTGAAGCTCGCAGGGACGGAGGATGCGGGCAGGGCCGCTACCCTCAGGCCCAGGTTGGACGAGGCGGAGAGGCGTGGGGAGGCCATGGCTGCCGCCCTGGTCACGGCACAGGCGGACTTGGCCTCCACCCGCGCTGAGTTGCTTTCTCTTTGGAAGCGCGTTGATGACGCCGAGACCGTCGCGTGGCAAAACAGGGAGGAAGTGCTTCAACGGCGGACGCTGGAGCGCGAGCACGCCCCCATGCTTCAGGATCTCCGGAACAGGGCTAATACCGCCCTGGGCCACATCTGCAACGAGAATGCACCGCACCCCCGCTCGAGTGACTACGCCAGCCACCTGACCTTCTTTATCGACGTGGTGACGCGCCTGGAAGCCCGGTCTGACAAGGCTCGTCGGCTCGTGGAAGAGAGAAGCCGGGAGGTGCTCAGGCGCACGTTCTCTCGCGTCTTCAGCCACCTCAGGAACACCTACCCTGACTTCGACTTCGACGCCGCCATTGCCCCCGTACCACAGCCCGTCTGGGGCGACCTAGCGCGGTGGGTGGAGGACAAAGTGGATGTCAGGACCCCGATTCTATGTCACACCGATCTAGCATATAACACCTCATATCACTTTGCGGCCTCACGCACGGTATTCCCACGGGTGTCGCCTTACCTGGCCCGGGACCGTTTGTGCCTTTTGGCTCACGTATATGATAGTGTCGCTAGCATCCATATGACAGAGAACTTGGGCCGACATGACTAGTCATGAACCCAAAGTGGCACTAACTTACGGGGACCGGCATACATGAAACAACATTGAGCATGTCCATCAGGAGCATGTGAATCCGGGCTGTAGCAACTGGGCTAACAGGACTCCGGAACCCGGGCTGTAGCAGGCTAGCAGGACTCCGGATGTCACCGCGTGACATTTCCCCGAAGGGACAGACACAGGAACGAAGTGTATCACATGCCGGCCAGTCTAGGTGTTCCGGAGCAGTAGTGCTGGGCTAGCAGGACTCCGGTAAACTGGGCTGTAGCGGACTACCAAGGCTCAGTGGAAGCACCAGACTACAATTCCCCATAAGAGAGGCTACCAAGTATAAACAACTAGATTGTCGGATCCCACACATACCAAGCATTTCAATCATACACACAATATGCTCAATATGTGCAAATACAACATGGCATCACAACAAGACTCTACGACTCAGAGTATTTATTCATTAGGCTCCGAGGAGCCAAGTATTACAAACATGGGTCTCATGACCCAACATACAGAGCATACAAGCAACAAGCACATGCGGAAGCTTAACTTGTCTGAGTACAGACAACTACAAATGAAGAAGGCTGAGAAGCCTGACTATCTACAAGACCCTCCCAAGGGTACAAGATCGTAGCTGAGGTAACAAGCTAAACGTCGAAGTCCACGCGGAACTACTAGCGAGACTGAAGTCTCTCTGCAAAACATAAAATAAGCAAACGTGAGTACAAATGTACCCAGCAAGACTTACATCAGAACTATCTACATATGCATCGGTATCAACAAAGGGGTGGTGGAGTTTAACTGCAGCAAGCCAGCTTTGACTCGGTGGCTATCCTGAACTACGACTGCAAGTAACTCTTTTGAGGTGGCGCACACGAGTCCACATATTCACCATACCAATACACCACTATGGATCCGCTCCCGTCTCCCTACGAGAACGCCATCCATAGCACTCACGCTTATCTTGCGCATTTTAGAGTATCCACTTTCACTTGTCTATGAACTGTACAGGCAACCCAGAAGTCCTTTTCCGCGGACACGGCTATTCGAATAGATGATGTTAACCCTGCAGGGGTGTACTTCTACACACACGCTCTCGCCACTTACCACCATGTACACGTTGTGTATCTCGGCAACCTTCAAGCGGAAGCCTGGCGAGGGAGTCGGCCACGACCTGACTAACCACACAAGTCTCTAGTCCAGGTTTATCGCCTATTCGGGTTCCATCCGCAAGGAGATCCGGCCGGGGTGTCGCCACGACCCCAAATGATGTGAGCAGGGTTCCCAAGCCCACCATCCGGGTGCCACTTGGTACACCGTGCCACTATGCCTAGTCTGTCCCAAGCCCACCTGTACCGTGTGCCACTTGGTAGACTACTAACACTACCTACAAACACCAGAAACTAGTTGCAACTCCTAGACAGAGATCAGGTTGATTAATAAGTCGAGAGAGCTTGGAGCGCCCGGAGGCCCAATGTGTGGTAGTAACTGTTCATGGATCACAAACACAGAACTCAGTTCCTGAGGGCGGTTTCAATGGGACAACCCACCATGTACTCCTACATGGCCTCTCACCGCTACCTTTACCAAATGGTGTTCACACACTTAGCTCTCAACAGTAGGACATGTTCACAACTTTCCTATTCACCCCCCATGAATCATACCTGACACAACTCTAAGCAATAGCAGGCATGACAAACAAGCATGAATGAGTAGGCACATCAGGGCTCAAACAAATCCTACTCATGCTAGTGGGTTTCATCTATTTACTGTGGCAATGACAGGTCATGCAGAGGAAAGGGGTTCAACTACCGCAGCATGTAACAGTTGAATCGTTGTTGTCCTAACGCAGTAAAAGAGAGCAGGAGCGAGAGAGTGGGATTGTATCAGAATGAACAAGGGGGTTTTGCTTGCCTGGCACTTCTGAAGATAGTATAGCTCTTCATCGGTGTCATCGATCTCATCGTCGGAACCACGTCTACTGAGAGGGGACAATTACCAGCAAACAAGGAAGAACACAATCAATGCAATGCACAATATGATGCATGATCATGACATGGTAATATGAGTGTGTTGGCCTAATGCAACTACAACCAGATGGGTTTGGGTCATTTTGAACCAAAGGTTCAACCCCAAATTCAAATTATGAATTTAAATAGTGCCTTATCATGTTGTGAACTAAACAGCAAGGTTAAGTTGTTTTAACATGCATGAAACCAGTACATGATGGATAGATTGGATTTTTCTGATCATTTTTCATATATAAATCTTTGTATTTGGAGTTACAGATTAATTTTTATGATTTTTAGAAGTTTACTCTATTTTCTGGAATTTCCTGAAAAGAATAAATCCAGAAAAGGGCATTACTGCGTCAGCATTGCGTCATGCTGACCTCAGCAGGTCAACAAGCCCGGTCCAGGTCAAACCTGACCAGTGGGACCCACTGGTCAGTGTCTCAGTGCTGTTTAGGGTCGCTGACGTGCGGGCCGAGTTAATGGCCACGTCAACATGGTCAATGCTAACGTGTGGGGCCACTGGGATTAGTTAATACTAAGCAGAAACTTAATCTAAGCTTAATTAGGTAGCGGGGCCCTGCTATCAGTCTCACTAGGTGGTAACTAACTGCGTCATTAGCCTAAACTAATCTGCCACGTCACCATCACCGGAGTTACGCCGGCGGCGACCAAAACGCGGTGGGGCACACTGGGTTGGCTCGGGTTTCGCCTACAGGCGATGGTTTTGAGCGCGGGGAGGCTCTACGGGGAGCTGCTGCTCGTGTGCAGCCGATGGGGCGGGCGGCGGGAGCTGAGGTTGCCGGAGCCCGGCGGCGGCCGGAGCTCGGCGAACTCGGGCTCGGCGTTGTGGTGCATGGGAACAAGAACAGCTGGGTGCTACGGGCTACTGCAGATGCTCTGGTTGCACTGACACGCTCATACGTGGTGCGGGTGGGCTCTAGCCACGGCGGCGTCATGGCCGACGGCGAGGAACTCTCGGGCTCGACGGAGTCCGCGGTTAGAGGAAGAAATCGGCATCGAGGAGAGATAGATTTGGTGCGGAGGCTCACAGCGAGGCCAACGAGCGCGATGGCGAGGTCGGGGACGCTCTGTAGCTCCCGAATCGACAACGAGGGTCCACGGCGACCGACGAGGGGAACAGCGGTGCTGGCGGCATCCAGGGGCTTCAGGCATCAGGTGGCTCGCTGAGCAGGAAGAGGGGGACGGGTCGGAGCTTCTTGGCGCGTCGGCGAGGCGTGGGGTGGCCGATGGCCGCGGTGGTGCTAGTCGGCGGTGGCGGTCGCGTTCCGTGAGGTGGGGAATGGCGAGGGAGAGAGCAGGGGGAGAGTGAGAGAGGTCGGGCGGATTGGGTCGACACCGGGGCGTTCATCCACGCGTCCAGGGGCTCGGCGGCAAGCAGGAGGTGGTGTGCGGTGGCCGCGCGCGCGTCGGGCACGTGCTGTGCGTCCGACTGGCGGGAGGAAGAAGACCTCCCTGCCCCTAGTGGGCTGGGCCGGCCAGATGGGCTGCGAGGTAAGCGCGGGTAGGTTTTCTGTCCTTTTTCTTTTGTTTCAGTTTTCTATTTATTTCGTCTCTGTTTTGATTTAGTTTTAGAATTAAATCATTTTATTAAATTCTGAACATAAATATGGGCACTAACTGAATTAATCCAGAGGCCCTCAAGTGATTTCAGAATATTTGGAGCATTTAAAATATTTATAAAATTCAAATGCCCCAATTCAGATATAATATGGGTTAATTAAAAATCCATAAATGGCCAACAATTATGCTCATGATTTTCGGTAGAGGTTTTCACCTTTATCAAAAATCATGAACATTTTTAAAGGGCATTTTGGGTTCTTGAAAAGATTTTATTTCATCTTATTGAATTCTTTCTGGTGCTAGGGTTTAATCAATCCCCAATTCAAATTTCTTTCAAGTTTAACCATGATGCACACATGGAGCTAGTCTAGTGCAAAACCAGAAGCTAGGGATGTGACAACTCACCCCCACTAAACAAGAATCTTGTCCCGAGATTCAAGACGTAAGGTAAGAAGTCTGAGGGGTCACAAGCTAACACGATCTTCATGATCCAATAGCCCTTCTGGAAGATGTTGATTTATTGCTCCAATTGATCTTGGCGTCTTTGCTTTCGAGATCTTCATCCAACATGATGTCGACAGAGAGAAACTCTACAGGAATTGATCTTCTTGAGGTTCGAGCAACTCAGAATTAACTCATGGAGTGAGACGTAAGAATACCTCTTGAGTTGATACACAAAACACACACTAGGAGCAATGGAAGAAGTAGATGACAAGGTTCAACTGGGTACACAAAATTCTATGCTGAAGAAGATGGTGCATGGCTTTAAGATAGCGATGACATAATTGCCATGATTCCATAACGGGGCACCTTAGGGAAGGTGACTCATAGAATTATTCCCTTAAGTGGCAAAAGAATTACTATTGATATAAAGATCATTGAAACTCTTCACACTGGCCTGAGGCAATTCATAAATGATCGTTTCAAGGAGTTTGAAGAAATGTCATACTCAGACTAGAATGGACGATGTGGATTACCTTGTTGAAGACAACGCAATGGATGATTTTTTCTTATCATCGGAAATGGATGGGACCCATGGTAAGTCCACTTTTGAAGATGATCCTGAATAACAATTACTGAGAAGGCAGACCATTGTGAAATGGAACAAAGGTGGTACAGGCTGGGAACAAAAATGCAAATGCTAGGAATGATTCTAGTAACTGGGGAAAAACTCAACAGTAGAGAGTGATTCCACTGTTTGAATGGTTATAGCTTAATCAAGGAAACCGAGAGCATAAGGACCCCTATGGAACAACTTCTAGAATAAGTTGCACGAAATCCTTATCAAGAAGATGGTCAAATAGCTCAATCAAGATACTACAATGATAGATCTTTCGGCTAGGTGTGTCGGCCAGAACATCAACCTTGTCGGGACCTACATAACAAATCTTGGAAAAGTTCCAACCATCATATCTGCCTGAGATTCAGATCTGGTTGGTAACATGATATTCCAGACTCATCAAGTCCAGAAAGAAAAATGAAAGTTTGCAACACAAATCTACAAGATGGTGTTGGGAGATTCTCGGGAGATGATATATGGTAGCAAGCTCCAAAACATGAGCGGGTTCTGCTACTCGCATGTGAACACGTTGTCCCAGACAAGCATGACCACATAGTAGTCTTATAATAGAACACTACCGAGTTCTGGTTGGGAACCATCATCGAGGATAGCAAAGTCCTTACTTAAGTCATGATTAGCTCTTAAGAAGGAATTTCTTCTCCTTGAACAAATCAATCTGTGGCTTGGTGTACTAAGAGATCCATATGGAATGGAGGTAGCGAGCCTGTCAAACCATAGCATACTTCGCACATGTATGACTGACTTGGGATGGTACCAAAGTAAACAAAAACAATCTTTCTCGAACTCACGGCGGCAACTTGCATCGATTGCACGTGAACTTAGAGGAAGTCACTACTTTCATCCAAACATATACTTCATGAACGGGGCATGAAGAAAATGCTTACACAAGTTTCCAACACTAGCTGGATGTTCAATACGAATCATGGAGGAGACAAAATGCTGCTGATGGGCTCAACAACAACTCATCGGAATTTCCATATCACTGGACTCCGACCATTATGTGAACACAGTGATAGCATTGGTCAGACCAAAAGATGTAATGGTGTATGCTCGAGGGATCTACCACGAGTAAGACAACATTACGAACATCGTTGGTTCTGATTTGACTTGATGATAGCCCATACTCAAGTCAAAGTTTTGACAAGACAATAGATCCAACAACTGATCACGAGGACCAATTCGTGAAGATATCATCTTTCTTCAACACACACACAAACACAAAGATATCCCTTCAGAAAGAACCAAATTCGGCAAAGCTTTTTATCTTCCAACTCTCCAAGTTGTTGTTTAGCGTAACCAACTAGCTCAGGGGTATCCAACACAGATTCTTGGAGAAGGGATGGTTTATAAGAAACCAACTTGATCACGAACTCAACATAGCGGTCAGGTGACAACCTGGTTATACTTCCGAGAAGATATACGGAAAATCACGAACCACCGATATGTCACTAAGCTCGAGAACAATCTTGCTTTTAAGGGCAAAACGATATGATCAATTAGGCAAGGATTGACACAATCCTAACTCTTGATCGAAGGGTGCACCAGGTAAAATGGACTAGGTAGCACGATCCATCTTAGAATGATGGTTCAGTAACCAACACGCTAAGAATGAAATTATTGTCCTTTAACTACCAAGCAATGGGGTTGCTAGCAGTACTGAATTCACACATGACAATTCGCTTGTCAGTATTCCGGATACAATAACACGGAAAACCGAGGAATGAATGATGATGGAGAGAGGTATCACTACATCAAGAATACATAAGGGTTGGTGCAATTCTCATGACATTCCTGACATCAAGAGGGCAATACTTCAGGGTAGAACAGAACAAAGGCTGGATTGGCATTTTGATCTGCAGGATACAACTACTTTGACCCAATCCTGGATATGGATGAGGTACTGGAGTTTGTTTCTCCTAGTCATTCCGGAATAGAACGACTTGACGGACCTCGAGTATAAAAGGCAACAATGAACATGAATGCACATCTACTCCTGACCAACAATTGACAGACCAAGGTCAAATAACAACTAAGAGGGACAACTCAAAGGAACATATATCTTTCTAAGTTGTGGATGCATAGATTAGTATGTCGAGCAAAGTTCAACATAATTCTTCCGGATAACCCATGCAGAAAAGGAAGGACTGGTAGAGTCACAACATAGAATCGAGAGCTCATCTAGAGCACTCTGGTTGTGATCTTTTGGTTCAAAAGAACTTCTGCCATAAGCAGTTCATGGTATTTGGAAGAAGGAAATACCACAGACCTCGGGGACTATCGCAAAGGTTACTAATATCCTAAAGGAACTAGCAAACACTATCAACATGAAGTAAGTAAGGTGAATCTCGGGTTCAAGAACCCAGGAATAGAATGCCTACTAACTAAGTGGCATCACGGGATGCTCTCGAGAATGATGGCCAGAATCATCACACTAGGAACACAAAACAAGGCTAGATTATTAGGTGATCCTCTAAGACACCTAGGGTCATAATAATAGCTCCAACATATATGTTGAGGAAACAAAGTACCTCAACTCACCGATTGGTGTGGTTAAACTGGCCCAGAGAAACATAGGGAACGGAAAGAAGGGGGTTGCAAATGCATCAGACTATTTAGAAACCTGGGATGACTCGGAGAGCATAACGGCTGTAAATGCTCAAAAAGATTTGAGACATCCGGCAAAATGGTGGCATAACCTCTCAACATCATAATATCAAGGTTCTGAGATTAACTAACAACACACAGAAGTAGTAGGAACTGAACTGGGGCTTGAAACCATCAATCATATAAGTCTACAGATTAGTATCACGTGATCCTGATAGAAAGATGAGAAACCTAGTTTTTAATCCCCGTAGAAAAGAAGAAGTTGACTCAGATCAGAAGGGCATAAGGTAAAGGAGTAAAAAGAGCCTTACGTTCCTTCCCACAATCAATTACCCTACATAACTAAAGCATTTCTAGACACGACTTCGACCAGTTTGGCTTGGTAATCCTACAGCCAGTCAGGCTCTGATACCAACACTGTCAGGACCCCGATTCTAAGTCACACCGATCTAGCATGTAACACCTCATATCACTTTGCGGCCTCACACACGGCATTCCCACGGGTGTCACCTTACCTGGCCCGGGACCGTTTGCGACTTTTGGCTCACGTATATGATAGTGTCGCTAGCATCCATATGACAGAGAACCCGGGCCGACATGACTAGTCGTGAACCCAAAGTGGCACTAACTTACGGGGACAGGCATACATGAAACAACATCGAGCATGTCGGTCAGCAGCGTATGAATCCGGGCTGTAGCAACTGGGCTAACAGGACTCCGGGAACCCGGGCTGTAGCAGGCTAGCAGGACTCCGGATGTCACCACGTGACATTTCCCCGAAGGGACAGACACGGGAACGAAGTGTATCACATGCCAGCCAGTCTAGGTGTTCCGGAGCAGTAGTGCTGGGCTAGCAGGACTCCGGTAAACCGGGCTGTAGCGGACTACCAAGGCTCAGTGGAAGCACCAGACTACATTTCCCCATAAGAGAGGCTACCAAGGATAAACAACTAGATTGTCGGATCCCACACATACCAAGCATTTCAATCATACACACAATATGCTCAATATGTGCAAATACAACATGGCATCACAAAAAGACTCTATGACTCAGAGTATTTATTCATTAGGCTCTGAGGAGCCAAGTATTACAAACATGGGTCTCATGACCCAACATACAGACCATACAAGAAACAAGCACATGCGGAAGCTTAACTTGTCTGGTAGAGACAACTACAAATGAAGAAGGCTGAGAAGCCTGACTATCTACAAGACCCTCCCAAGGGTACAAGATCGTAGCTGAGGTATCAAGCTAAACGTCGAAGTCCACGCGGAACTACTAGCGAGACTGAAGTCTCTCTGCAAAACATAAAATAAGAAAACGTGAGTACAAATGTACCCATCAAGACTTACATCAGAACTATCTACATATGCATCGGTATCAACAAAGGGGTGGTGGAGTTTAACTTCAGCAAGCCAGCTTTGACTCGGTGGCTATCCCGAACTACGACTGCAAGTAACTCTTTTGAGGTGGCGCACATGAGTCCACATATTCGCCATACCAATACACCACTATGGATCCGCTCCCGTCTCCCTACGAGAACGCCATCCATAGCACTCACGCTTATCTTGCGCATTTTAGAGTATCCACTTTCACTTGTCTATGAACTGTACAGACAACCCAGAAGTCCTTTTCCACGGACACGGCTATTCGAATAGATGATGTTAACCCTGCAGGGGTGTAATTCTTCACACACGCTCTCGCCACTTACCACCATGTACACGTTGTGTATCTCGGCAACCTTCAAGCGGAAGTCTGGCGAGGGAGTCGGCCACGACCTGACTAACCACACAAGTCTCTAGTCCAGGTTTATCGCCTATTCGGGTTCCATCCGCAAGGAGATCCGGCCGGGGTGTCGCACCCCAAACGATGTGAGCAGGGTTCCCAAGCCTACCATCCGGGTGCCACTTGGTACACCGTGCCACTGTGCCTAGTCTGTCCCAAGACCACCTGTACCGGGTGCCACTTGGTAGACTACTAACACTACCTACAAACACCTGGATAGAGATCAGGTTGATTAATAAGTCGAGAGAGCTTGGAGCGCCTGGAGCCCAATGTGTGGTAGTAACTGTTCATGGATCACAAACACAGAACTCAGTTCCTGAGGGCGGTTTCAATGACATAACCCACCATGTACTCCTACATGGCCTCTCACCGCTACCTTTACCAAATCGTGTTCACACACTTAGCTCTCAACAGTAGGACATGTTCACAACTTTCCAATTCACCCCCGATGAATCAGACCTAACACAACTTTAAGCAATAACAGGCATGACAAACAAGCATGAATGAGTAGGCACATCAGGGCTCAAACAAATCCAACTCATGCTAGTGGGTTTCATCTCTTTACTGTGGCAATGACAGGTCATGCAGAGGAAAGGGGTTCAACTACCGCAGCATGTAACAGTTGAATCGTTGTTGGACTAATGCAGTAAAAGAGAGCAGGAGCGAGAGAGTGGGATTGTATCAGAATGAACAAGGGGGTTTTGCTTGCCTGGCACTTCTGAAGATAGTATAGCTCTTCATCGGTGTCATCGATCTCATCGTCGGAACCACGTCTACTGAGAGGGGACAATTACCGGCAAACAAGGAAGAACACAATCAATGCAATGCACAATATGATGCATGATCATGACATGGTAATATGAGTGTGTTGGCCTAATGCAACTACAACCAGATGGGTTTGGGTCATTTTGAACCAAAGGTTCAACCCCAAATTCAAATTATGAATTTAAATAGTGCCTTATCATGTTTTGAACTAAACAGCAAGGTTAAGTTGTTTCAACATGCATGAAACTAGTACAGATGGATAGATTGGATTTTTCTGATCATTTTTCATATATAAATCTTTGTATTTGGAGTTACAGATTAATTTTTATGATTTTTAGAAGTTTGCTCTATTTTCTGGAATTTCCTGAAAAGAATAAATCCAGAAAAGGGCATTACTCTGTCAGCATTGCGTCATGCTGACCTCAGCAGGTCAACAAGCCCGGTCCAGGTCAAACCTAACCAGTGGGACCCACTGGTCAGTGTCTCAGTGTTGTTTAGGGTCGCTGACGTGTGGGCCCAGTTAATGGCCACGTCAACATGGTCAATGCTGACGCGTGGGGCCACTGGGATTAGTTAATACTAAGCAGAAACTTAATCTAAGCTTAATTAGGTAGCGGGGCCCTGCTGTCAGTCTCACTAGGTGGTAACTAACTGCGTCATTAGCCTAAACTAATCTGCCACGTCACCATCGCCGGAGTTACGCCGGCGGTGACCAAAACGCGGTGGGGCGCACTGGGTTGGCTCGGGTTTCACCTACAGGCAACGGTTTTGAGTGTGGGGAGGCTCTATGGGGAGCTGCTGCTCGCGCGCAGCCGATGGGGCAGGCGGCGGGAGCTGAGGTGGCCGGAGCCTGGCGGAAACAAGCTCATGGCGGCGGCTGGAGCTCGGCGAACTCGGGCTCGGCGTTGTGGTGCACGGGAGCAAGAACAGCTGAGTGCTACGGGCTACTACAGACGCTCTACATACGCGGTGCGGGTGGGCTCTAGCCACGGCGAGGAACTCTCGGGCTCGACGGAGTCCGCGGTTAGAGGAAGAAATCGGCATTGGGGAGAGAGAGATTCGGTACGGAGGCTCACAGCGAGGCCAACGAGCGCGATGCCGAGGTCGGGGACGGTCTGTAGCTCCCGAATCAATCACGAGGATCCACGGCGACCGACAAGGGGAATGGCGGTGCTGGAGGCATCCAGGGGCTTCAGGCATCATGTGGCTCACTGAGGAAGAAGAGGGGGATGGGGCAGAGCTTCTTGGCGCGTCAGCGAGGCGTGGGGTGGCCGATGGCCGTGGTGTTGCTCGTCGGCAGCGGCGGGCACGTTCGGTGAGTTGGGGAACGGCGAGGGAGAGAGCAGGGGGAGAGTGAGAGAGGTCGGGCGGATCAGGTCGACACCGGGGCGTTCATCCACGCGTCCAGGGGCTCGGCGACAAGCAGGAGGTGGCGAGCGGTGGCCGCGCGCGCGTCGGGCACGCGCTGTGCATCCGAATGGCGGGAGGAAGAAGACCTCCCTGCCCCTGGTGGGCTGGGCCGGCCAGATGGGCTGCCAGGTAAGTGCGGGTAGGTTTTCTGTCCTTTTTCTTTTGTTTCAGTTTTCTATTTATTTCCTCTCTGTTTTGATTTAGTTTTAGAACTAAATCATTTTATTAAATTCTGAACATAAATATGGGCACTAACTGAATTAATCCAGAGGCCCTCAAGTGATTTCAGAATATTTGGAGCATTTAAAATATTTATAAAATTCAAATGCCCTAATTCAGATATTATATGGGTTAATTAAAAATCCATAAATGGCAAACAATTATGCTCATGATTTTCTGCAGAGGTTTTCACCTTTATCAAAAATCATGAACATTTTTAAAGGGCATTTTGGGTTCTTGAAAAAGATTTTATTTCATCCTATTGAATTCTTACTGGTGCTAGGGTTTAATCAATCCCCATTTCCAATTTCTTTCAAGTTTAAACATGATGCACACATGGAGCTAGTCTACTGCAAAACCAGAAGCTAGGGATGTGACAGTGGATGCGCTGATCAGAGCCTTCGCTTCTGAAGACGACGCGGTGGTGGTGGTCGCAGACGAAGGCGACGTGGTTGACGACGGCGATGAAGGCGTCGCCGAAGGCGGCGACGGTGCCGGCGAAGACGAAGACGACGCGCGCGACGCGTCCGAGGGCGATGCAGCGAGCGACATATCTGGCTGATCCCATGTTCTCCTGTCGTTGTATCCTGTACGCAAAAACTCGAGCGCGGCCCTTGGAAAACTTGTAAGAGCATTTTGAGAGGGGGAGCCCCTCATGTAAGCAAGTTGCAGCCTTTACTTTCCTACGCGATATTGAGTATGTGCCCTCGCGAACTCGTAAGTCCAGGGGTGAGTTTCCCGTCATGGTTTACCTTAGTCATTGCCAGCCTCGAGCTGGGTCGTGAGGCGACGAGTTTCTGAGAATCCTGCAGAGCTTGTCGACCCGTCAGGAGGGGCCCCGCAAGAGGCAAGCACCAATTGCATCGTTAGCGCGCGCTCGGCATGCGTGCGCTTCGCGCAGTTCCGCTCGTGAGGGGCTCGTGAGGGGAAGGCGTCGGACATGAGTCCCAGGCAGAACAAAATCCAGAAAGCAAAAAATTGCTCGAACGAGAAAAGGCACCCCCCGCGCGCATCGATGAAAACTCGACTTCAACTTAAATCCAGATCCAGAAAGCAAGGCTACAGAAAAAGAGATCCAAAACGAAAGGCCGCGTCCGGCGCCTATTCTAGTCTTCTAGTCTTCAAGTCTTCTCACCAGCGGGGAGCTAAGTGCCGCCACTAGGCGTGGGAGGGAGCCCGAGGGCCTGAGGCCGGCACCCCTGAGACTCCGGGGTGTGTACAGCCCCAACTCATTATTACGTGAGAGTGTCACGGGCGGCGAGCTTCACAGGCACTGGGCCTTCTTCACAGGTACCGGGCTTGCTTCATATCGCCAGACGAGGGCCCCGCCTTGCGCCACCCTCGACCACCTTTGAGTCGACCGGCAAACCTGGACGACACAAAGGGGGGAAAGGGGACGCCAGTGGTGCCCTCGGCGACCACAGGTCCTCTGCCGGGGGACAGGTCGTCGAGGCCTCCCCGGCAGAAGGCCTACCTCCGGGTGTCGCCCGGCTTCGCGCGACATGGGGAGGGGCCTTGCTCCTGGCTCCCTCCATGCAACCCACAGCGAGTTTCCCCTGGCGGGAGAGGTATTGCAGCGCCAGGGCAGTCCGCCGAGGCTGTGACTTGGTTCACTGGAAGCCCATGGTTAGCGTAAGCTTGCTCCTGAGAGGTTAGCGGTACCCTGTAGTTGTTGTCGCTGGCGCGATCGTTGCGGTCCTCCGTCGGTTCTTGGAAGGCTTCCACTCCTAGCGCCCCTTCTTCCCAATCCTCTCCGAGGAACGAGCTGGGGTCATCCTCCGGTGCATACTCCTGGTCCATCATGCGGGGCACGTAGGCTTCCGGGGCCGTTACCCTGAACACCTCGCCGTAGTGCCCCACACTCCCTGTTGCCCGGCCTAGCGTGGTATCCTCAGGACAGTAGCGCGGCATCTCACTGGGACCATGGGGGCGACGCTTGTGCCCGTGCTTGTTGCAGGCGGCATGGGGGCGGAGGAGCCCCCGGCGCTGCCGGCCGCGCTGGTGTTGACGAAGCCCCCAGGCACGTGGTTGCGGCAAGGCCCGCCATGAGGCCCTGCAACGGCCTGAGAAGGGAGCCGATAGCAGAAGGGCGGGGCTCCCACCGCCGCCGCGTCCAGTATCCCGGCCGCTCTCCATCAGACGGCATCGCAGCAACTCCCTCGCCACTGTGAGTGCTGCCCGCATGTTTGCATGCTCCCGCCGCGAGTGCGGCGCCGTCCCTGCGGCGTGGCTTGCTGCCCTCCCAGCGGCTCGTACTTGTCGTGGAGTGAGGGTGGACGATGCCTGGCCACGCCTCCCGCGCCCCGCAGCGTTGGGCGGCGCGCGCGCCGCCCGGAGCACGGGGTCGAGGTCTTCATGGGCAGGCGTCGCCGCCCGGGCTGGCCAAGCTGCCCAGCGGTCGGAGTCAGCCCTTGGGTCGCCGGACATCGTGGCTACGAAGTGTCGGCAAGCTGATTGGCAGAGGGGAAGCTCCGGCGCACCCCTACCTGGCGTGCCAAATGTCGGATCTTGGGTTCCGGCAAAACCCTTAAGGTTCGAACTCTGGGGTGCGCGCGAATTTCTTTCCTTCCTACCGACCCACGCCCTAGCTCACTAAGATCTCGCGGACGAACTCGACGAACTCGCAACACAGGAAGACACGAGATTTATACTGGTTCAGGCCACCGTTGTGGTGTAATACCCTACTCTAGTGTGTGGTGGTGGATTGCCTCTTGGGCTGATGATGAACAGTACAAGGGGAAGAACAGCCTCCTCAGGTTGAGGTGTTCTTGTGCTTGGTGAACTTGTGTGGGTCTGGATTCGATGCCTCTACTGTGGTGGCTAGCTCTACTTATATAGGCCCTGGTCCTCTCCCCAAATATTGAGCGGGAAGGGAGCCAACAACGACGGGCAATTTGAAAGGGGACAACTATTACAAGCTATCCTGACAAAAGTGGTCTTCGCCTGCTAACGGTTCTGATGATGATGCCGTCTTGGGCTCCATGGTGACCTCCTTCTCGCCGTCCTGCTGGTCTTGGTCTCGTTGCACTGATATGGAAACCTTTGCTAGACGCCTCGGTACCCCGCGCCTGCGCCTGCCTCCTTAGCACCAAAGAGGAAACAAGGACGCTGCGCGCCCTAGCGCCTGCCTGGTGTCGATCGTCATGGCTCACATCACGAGAGCCTCGTGAGGTTTGCCTCGCCTTGATATCTCCGCTCCTTGTGAGCCTGCCTGGCAAGGCCACTCTTGAGGAGGTCTTGCATCGTCCGCCTCGCGAGGCTTGGCCCCTCGCGAAGGTCTTGATTGCCTTGTTGATGAAGATGGGCCGTACGGCCCGCTAGCTTAGCCACACCATGGGCCGCAGGCAGGCAACTCTGGGGACCCCCGTTCCTAGAACGCCGATAGATCTGGCTCGCTGATCTCTACTTTCTTTATGCGCTGCAGGTCGCGGAGACTAGTTCTCGCGGCGGGCGATGATCTCTTTCATCAGTTTCATGTCCTTAATACGCTGCTTGGCAGCATCCATGGATTCCTCCACCAGCCTGTTGCGCTCGATGCGGAGCATGGCATTCTTGTCCATAAGTTTCTTGATGATGACGCCCGTCCTCCGCAACAAGGCAGCGGTCTCCTCCTCCTGCTTTGCCCTTCCGGCGATCTTCGCCCTCAGCAGGTCGCGCTCGCCCCGGAGCTTCGCATTGCCCTCCCCGAGTTGCCGGATGACGCCGGTAGCCTCGTCCTGCATCCTCGCCCAGCCGGAGATCTGATCCATCTGGCTATGGACTATCGCATGCTGTCGCCTATAAGAGTCCTCGCCTGCCCGCGAGAAATTTTCCCAGGCCGCCGTGGCGCGGCGGGACCTCCCTGCTGCTTCAGCGGCGCGGCGGGACATCTCTGCTGCTTCCGCGGCGTGGCCGGACCAGTCTGCTACATCGACGGCGCGGTGGGACCTCCGTGCTGCTTCGGCGGCACGGCGGGACCTCTGTGCTGCTACTGCTGCGTGGCTGGACATGTCGGCTGCTTTCGCGGCGAGGTGGGACATCTCTCGTGCTTCCTCTTCCATGCTCACCTCTCCCTGGAGGAAATCTCTCGACCTAGAACTCACGCTGGCTATGGCTTGATTGTTTCTTGTGGATGAGGAGTTGAGGAGGAATGTGCAGTCATCTTAGCATATAGTATTTATAACCGAGTACTACTAATACGCTCCTAAGTGGGAAACCGTTCAGGTTGTGAACGGTGTGAACTGGTTTGGAATTAAATATAGCGTGGTAGTAGTAGTAATTTGGAATATGATGAGACGCGCTCAAGATTTATTGACGGTTCTAGTTTCGAAGTGCGGCACTATTCCCGGATGGCGTAACATCGGCACGTTTTCTCGGCTGTGGTGTAGCATATGCCATGGTACTACTAGTTCTTTTTCTACTGCTATGTACGTGCAAAAACTGGCACCGTCGGATACATATCTTACGCTTGGCGTTCGACAGGAATAGCCTCGTGACGGAGGGATCTGGTGCGGGAGGGAGATTTTTTTAGTTATTTTTAGTGGGCCCCAAGAAAACTAGCCCAATTAGCACCTCTTCACCGGGATAGTTTTTTTACATGGGTTAGATCCAACTAGCTGAAACTAACCCATGTGTTTGGATCCTTTAGAGCTAGTTGAGGCCAAACTAACCAAATCTAACTCTAACCAAGGGATCCAAACAGGGCCAGTATATGCATAGTTTTGCTCCATGGCGCAATCCATCGATACGACTACTGTACAAATGTATACATTTTTTAAAAGGCTAGAGGGCGGGGCAGTCTAGCTTGGTCCTTTTCACGAGAGGCGAGGGCCTTTGTGATTTGACGGCTCATTACTGCTGGAAGGCGGGGCCTTGTGATTTGACTGCTCGTATAAATGTGCCGACGACCTGAGGAGGAGCAAAGAACCATGCGGTATACTCAAGTTTTGCACTGGAGTACGACGGAGGAGCACGAAACACGGCAGCCCAGTGCCATATCCTCTACTCTCTACTCTTATTATATATTACTAGCAAGAGGCATTGTTCTATTGGCGATAAAGAATGATCTAATTTGCTAGTCATCTCATTTTTAGCATTGTTCTATTCATGCCTCGCAGAGAAGGTGACACGTGCGGCGAAACACCCGAAGCAAAATAAGAAACACAGGAGCAAAAGAAGAAGGAGGATTATCACCCCAAAAAAGAAGGAAGACGCACACACAAGTCTGGGGCGCTGCTCTCACTACATGAAGGGTTGGTGGCCGCGGAGTCGTAACTGCTTCTTCATCGCCTCCACGACCTCCATCTCCTTGCGCGTCTCCTCCGCCATCTTCATCATTGTGTCCATGACGCGGGATTTCTCGACGCATTACGGACCTTGACAGCAGCCGGGTGCTCGATGCGGAGCTTCGCCAACTCCTCCTTCTATTCCATGACGAGGGCCTGCAACATCTTCATCGAGGAACTACTATTCTCATGCAGCTTCTTCCAGCCGGCGTTCTCCTCCTTCAGCACATCGAGCTCGTGCTAGAGCTTTGCGTTGTCCTCCTGAAGTTGCAGGATTTCGCTGGTCGCCTTCTTCTCCGGGGCAATGCTCTTCTTCAGCAGCATCACCAAGCCAGCAGTCAACTCCCCCTGCTCATTGAGCTCAGCGGGCATGTCGTCGAGGCTCTCCTTCAGCAGCTCCACCAAGCCATGGATGAACTCCTTCTGCTTATTGAGGTGCTTATTGAGCTGATCGGGCATGCCGTCGAGGGATAACGACTCCAGCACCGCCGGCTCGGCATGTTCGCCTCCGCGTCTAGGGCGCTCCTGGGAGCCATCGCCTGCCCGTGAGAGATCTTTCAAGGTCTCTGCGTGGCGGCGAGCCCTCTCTTTTTTTGCAGCCTTGGTTGCCGCTCCCTTGTTACGAGTAGTTCTCGACCTAGAGCTCTGCAAACCGGCCATGGCAAGGATGGACGAAGAAGCAGGACTTATGAGGAGGAAGGTAGAGTAATTTTCGGTTAGGTAGTTCCCCTTTTTATAGCCTAAGTACTAGCACTAGTACTAAAACCTGCATAGTGGGAACATGTTCAGGTTTGGTACGTATTGGTAGGTGTGAGCAGGCTTGCGTTTAATTGTGGCACTAGTACTTTCCAATGTGATGGGAACAAGGTAAAGATTAATTGATGGATTTTGGTCTCGAGGCCCGAAACGGCTCCCGATGAGTTTAGTGGAACATAAATTTCAAGTAGACTGCACTGCTCAGATGCGTAAATATTATGTTACTGTCAAAAATTGGCACAAAATACGAAGGAGACCAATGGAAGTACTACTAGCAACCCATGATTTAACTACTCGCATGCGCGCAGTGGAGTAGTAATGTCTTTCTTCCGCCCTCACGTCCACTCAATTTGCATGCGCTGTATTAATTGACCATCAATGAAGTGAAGGACTTTACACGCGTCAAGTTATCACATGGGGTGGATCTTGGTACAAAATTGTGTCCGCCCGTGTACCCGCGTGTGCGTGCGAGGGAATCAGTGCGTGCGTGGCGTGCGTGCACATCTTCGCTTTGTGCATGTACCAGCAGTGCGGCTTAGGGAGGACGAGTACATTCTTCTGGAACCAGCAGCACGTCACTGTGATCAATCCACACAAGGATGTCGCGACAATGCCTCCACATGTGCCACGTGCCCATGTGGCTTCATGAATTGTAAGAGAGACACTGTGTAGCGTGCCATTGTGTTTTGCACATACTCGAAGTAGTAGTAAGGTACACGTGCATTGCACGCATCAGATTTTGCAACCAAATTACGAATAAATACCACACTGTAGCATGTAAGCTCTGAGTCATATATGCCTGATGTAGACCTTCGTTTAATTCTTATAGTTCATCTCACTCAAAATCAATTAGTTTTTATAGAAAACCTAGGGCCTCTTTGATTCGTAGGATTTCCAAAACGCGGGAATAGGAAGAACATGGGATTAGAGTGGAATGTCGTCTTGAATCCTACATGATGGTACGAGTGTTTGATTGTGCATAGGAAAAACGCAGAATTCTTTCAAAGAGGTTTGAGTGGATGGGATGTTTCCTATGAAATCTAGTGCAAATGAATCATATGGAAAAATTCCTATGGTTTACAATCCTACGAATCAAACAACCAAGATAGGAAAAATTCCTA
This sequence comes from Triticum aestivum, assembly GCF_018294505.1. NCBI lineage: Eukaryota > Viridiplantae > Streptophyta > Magnoliopsida > Poales > Poaceae > Triticum > Triticum aestivum. The sequence continues at coordinate 73,501,949 of NC_057805.1, forward strand.
AGGATTAGAATCCTCCAAAATTCCTTCGAGAATCCTTTGAATCACAGAAGCCCTTAATCAATTTTATGATTCATGGAATTGTGCGTTGTAAAGCATAAAGTACAAACAAAGAATGGCAAGTCAACTAGAAAAAAAGTTTGGGCAATTACGATACGGAAGATTGTAGAACAAAGGAGAACCACTGTTGTTTTGAGATTTGTGCATTATGCTTAAGTTCAACCATGGAGTCTGCTAGATTGTACATGTGGCAAAATCCGGTGGGGGGCTAGAAGATGGTGCGAGGGGCCGAGTGGAGGGAGACTATGAAGGAATGCACAACTACGAGATCAATAGAGGGGGCGAGAACGTGCGCTGTTGCGCGCAGTGGCGGAGCCATGAAAAATGTCCCATGAGCTAGGGGGCCAAGCATTGCTAATCCTTTACGAGGAGGGCCAACTCATCAACTTAAACCATTTTTACCAGCAATTGTCTAATGATCACATTCATATTAGCCTCGATATATAGTGATGTTAGGGGGGGCAGGGCCCTTGCTGCCCCCTGTCTTGGCCATTGTGCGTGCGTCTGAGAGATGAGGCGGAAGGCATGGATGATGAGAGGGGGGCGTTGGATATATAATTAATGTGGGTGTATTAGCTATATATGTAATCCTATATAGAGAGGTATAGATTGATCGATGTGGACGTGGGAAAGAGGGGGAGACCTAACTAGATATATAGATTGATTGGTTTATGTGGAAAACTATGAAAGACCTAGCTATACACACACACACACATAGAGGAACATCGATCGTTGCGCATGCACGTCAGAGATAAAGAATGCCCGATATGATGGAGAGGGGGATGTGTGTGTGTGTGCCTTCATGGGTGACCGACCTGAAGAAAAATATTGCATGTGTGTGATGGATAATGCCGACTGGTAGTGTGTGTGCATGCATGCGCGAGAGAAAGTTAGTGGTACAATTATAAAGACAGGACCAATGTGTGGGTGTAAAAGACTAGGTGAGGTCATAATCAATGTAAAGTTGAATTCAAATATTTGAATAAGAGATCATGATGTTTGAAACCCATGCATGCATGAATATAACGGAGATCTGCGCGGTGTGGTTTGGAAACGAGCATGTTGCAATGTATACACATTGAAGAAGGTCAGATTGGTTTGAATTTGAGATACCGATGGCAGACATCGTTTGGCCACATTGCATCCGTGCATGGACAAACTATTCTAATTGGAGATGATGGGTGGCTTTCGCATCACATATCTATATCTATACCCCTATATATATTATATATTATATTTTTTATATAGTGTGCGGATAACTTTAACTTTGAGAGATGGTTGTTGGATCAGGCCAATCCGATGGTGCAGAGCTGGCAAATTTGAGCACTACTGGCCGTTGGATATCATCTAGATTCCACCAAATTTTGCCACATGTACAATCTAGAAGACTCTATGGTTGAACTTAAGCATAATGCACAAACCTCAAAACACAAGCACTTCTTCTTTGTTCTAGAATCTTCCGTATCATAATTGCCCAAATGTTTTTCTACATGATTTGTTTTTACTTTATGCCTTACAACGCACAATTCCATGAATCTTAAAATAGATTAGCTATCTTATAAAAACTAGATGATTATGAATGAAATGAACTATAAGAATTAAACGAACATCTACATCATGCATATATGACTCAAAGCTTACATACTATAATGTGGTATTATTCATAATTTGGTTGCCAAATCTCATGCGTGCAATGCACGTGTAACTTACTAGTCTAAATGGTGTGTGTGTGTGTGTGTGTTGTGCGTGTTAAACACATTGTACGTACTATATCATACTAGTCTAAATTGTCTTTTTTTTCTTTTGGGTACACGTTAAGCTTGTTCTCCCGAAATTTCAAGCCGCGCCTTGTTCTCCCGAAATTTCAAGCCGCGCCTTGTTATGCCGAAATTTCAAGCTAGCGCCTCTGTCTATCGTGCTGCGAAACTCCCGCCTCTTCCACCCGCGCCTTGTTAGCCCAAAATATTTAAGATATATCTTTGTCTCGTTGTGCTCTGACAACTCCCTCCATCTCAACCCGCGCCTTGCTATTCCAAAATTACAACGCGCGCGAAAACTCCCACCTCCTGTGAAATCCCGACAGGTGAAATGCCCGTGATACCCCTGAACCGAAAGAACCGCCTCAAATCGGTGGGGGTACTTTCGTAACTTACCCCACATTTCGGACAAGCGCGTACCTAAGCCATGGTTCCCCACTCCCATCCCATCCGCCCACCCATTCGTACACCGAGGCTGGGAAAACCCGCGAAGCTCCACACCCTCCTCCGTCCGCCACCCAGCCGGAGCCTCTTCCCCAACGACGTCGTCCACAACAGCACCTCGACGTCCCTCATCCAACGTACCAGATGAGGATCCGTCATCAATCTGGTCGTCCCGCCGGTTCAGCCACCCCGTCCTCCACCTCCAAGGAGCTCCCCTGACGTTCCCCTCGTCTTTCGCGCCACCTCCATTCCCACACCGCCATCTTCACCTACACCACCGGAAGAGCATCATCATCACCGTTTCCTCGGATGAAGCTGCGGCCTAATCGGCGCCACGAAAGAGGTTGTACACTAATCACCGCATTTTCTTCTTGATTCGATCTCACGGTGCTGCCAGCGCTTGGTCCCGAGCCGACACGGCGCGGCTCCATCCACCGCGGCGTCGCCAGCCACTTCCTCCACGACGTCGCTCCCTCGGTGGCGACGTCCACATCAGTAGGAGCTGCTGCTTCTTTAGCTCTCGCTCGCGCTGCTGCTCTGCTCTTGCTCTCGGTCCCCTGCCTTGTCTGCTCTTGCTCTTGCTCGCGCTGCTGCTCTCACTCTTGCTCTTGCTTGCGATGCTGCTCCAATTTAGCTACACTTAAGTCGACTGAATCGACTTTGGGTCAGTCGATTTTCAGGGGGTGGGGGTGTCGGTGTCAAAACCGGCGGATCTCGAGTAGGGGGTCCCGAACTGTGCGTCTAGGATCGATGGTAACAGGAGACGGGGGACACGATGTTTACCCAGGTTCGGGCCCTCTCTATGGAGGTAATACCCTACTTCCTGCTTGACTGATCTTGATGAATATAGGTGTTACAAGAGTTGATCTACCACAAGATCGTAATGGCTAAATCCTAGAAGTCTAGCCTATGAGTATATGGTAATGAATCTGTCCTATCCGGACTATGCTCTCCGGTTTATATAGACACCGGAGAGATCTAGGGTTACATGGAGTTGGTTATATAAGAAGGAATCTTCATAATTGGCCGCCAAGCTTGCCTTCCACGCCAAGGAGAGTCCAATCTGGACACGGGAATAGTCTTCGGTCTTCGCGTCTTCACAGCCCATCAGTCCGGCCCAATAGATAACAGGCCGGACGCCGGAGGACCCCTTAATCCAGGACTCCCTCAGTAGCCCCTGAACCTGGCTTCAATGACAAGGAGTCCGGCGCGTAGATTGTCTTCGGCATTGCAAGGTGGGTTCCCCTTTTTCCGAACTCCAAGATAGTCTTCGGATGCGTTGATTGTATCCGGACCTGTTATACACCACACACAACCGCAGAGAGAATATAATATTTGTATGAATTTAATCTATCGACAGCTTCTCTACAACACGACGTTGCGTTTGTCCGGTTATAATTTCGAACCGTTTTTCTTCTGGCATCCCACGTTTCGAGACGCGGTTGCCATTGGTATGTCTTGTCGAAGCAGAGATCGTGTCCCCTTATTGCGGGATTCTCATCAATGCAGGAATGGGTAACCCAACCGTGTCGTTTGCACAGTCCTTGGGAATAGGCGAATCTCAAGGCGAGCAAGGAGGCGTTTAATGTTTGCTGCCTTTATAAGAGGATAAGGATCCCCTCTTCCTCTTCTCACGCTTTCTCTCCGTCCCCGCCTTCCCGATCTCGAGCTCCAGCGCCCAAGTTCCAATCTCCTTTCCACCCCAGCAACCATGTCCAGATCCGGTGGTCAAGGCAAGTGGATGGTCTCCTCCGTCACGGAGGAGGACATTGCTGAGCTCCGGGCGGCCGGATATTTGGCGAAGGAGATCGCCCACCGTCTGCCGGCCGAGGGACAGATCGTCCCCACGCCGGAGCCCATAGAGAGGGTGGTATTTATCCCCCATTTCTTCTGCGGGCTAGGGTTTCCAGTTCACCCCTTCGTCCGCGGGCTAATGTATTATTACGGGGTAGATTTCCATGATCTGTCCCCGAATTCCTTCCTCAACATTTCGACGTGTATCATCGTATGCGAGACCTTCCTCCGCATCCACCCCCACTTCGGACTGTGGCTCAAAGTCTTCAATGTGAAGCCGAAGGTGGTAGATGGCCAACACGCGGAGTGCGGAGGGGGGATGGTGAGTAAACTGTCCAATGTCTCTTGGCCTAAAGGCACCTTTGTGGATACGGTAAAGGAGTAGCAGAAGCAGTGGTTCTATGTTACAGAACCACGCGGCACTACCTTGGCCGTGGCTGCCGAATTCCGCTCCGGTGCTCCTGTGCGACTCACCTCCTGGGTCGAGAAGAGTCCGGACTCGTGTGCTCCTGACGAGCTGATAGCACTGCACACGCGTGTTCAAAGCATGGTAACCAAGAGCGTCAAGCTCGTTGATGTGATCCAGGTGATGTTAGTTCGCCGGATCCTTCCATGCCAGCGCCGAAGCCGCCCGCTGTGGGAGTTCAATCCAAAGAAGCACCGGACCCTGGTGAGGCTCTTCGAGACTACGCACAAGGGTGCATGGAAATTTCTCTTCAAGGGCAATGAGAAACCACTGGCCACGGATTCAGACCGTGTTCATGATTGTACACACCCCGCCAGCAAGGTATGTTGTTTCGAACGAGTCCTCAACCTAATTGTTTTGAGGATAATCTCTGAGCCTTTGTTATTGCTCTTTCATGACTGGATGGAGAGGGCAAAGCGGATCCAGTGTCCAGCTCCGCTGCCTGAGGAACCAGTCATCCCGCGTTTAGCAGAGATGCTGGTACCGGCGCCGTATAAGGCGCCGGAGAAGAAGGCCAAGAAGAAGGCGAAGGGGGCCAAGAGCGGCCTCCGTCGTAAGGGCACTTCAGACGTGGCGTTCGAGGACAACGAAACTCATTCCTCTGTCCCTTAGGATAATGACGGGGAATAGGGGGAGGAGGAAGAAAACAATCCTCCCCCCGAGGAGTGGAAGAAGAAGAGGGCGGCTCCGGCACATCTGGAGGCGGAGGCGCCCAAAAAGGGGAAGGGCGTTCCCGCGATCAACACCGCGTGGGACGTTGATGGTGATAACCCACAAGTATAGGGGATCGCAACAGTTTTCGAGGGTAGAGTATTCAACCCAAATTTATTGATTCAACACAAAGGGAGCCAAAGAATATTCTCAAGTATTAGCAGCTGAGTTGTCAATTCAACCACACCTGGATAACTTAATATCTGCAGCAAAGTATTTAGTACAAAGTACTATGATAGTAGTGGTAACGGTAACAAAAGTAACGGTATCAAAAGTAATATTTTTGGTGTTTTTTAGTGATTGTAATAGTAGCAGTAAACAAGCGGAGAACAATATATGAAAAGCTCGTAGGCATTGGATTGGTGATGGAGAATTATGCCGGATGCGGTTCATCATGTAACAATCATAACATAGTGTGACACAGAACTAGCTCCAATTCATCAATGTAATGTAGGCATGTATTCCGAATATAGTCATACGTGCTTATGGAAAAGAACTTGCATGGCATCTTTTGTCCTACCCTCCCGTGGCAGAGGGGTCCTAATGGAAACTAAGGGATATTAAGGCCTCCTTTTAATAGAGTACCGGAACAAAGCATTAGCACATAGTGAATACATGAACTCCTCAAACTATGGTCATCACCGGGAGTGGTCCCGATTATTGTCACTTCGGGGTTGCCGGATCATAACACATAGTAGGTGACTATAGACTTGCAAGATAGGATCAAGAACTCACATATATTCATGAAAACATAATAGGTTCAGATCTGAAATCATGGCACTCGGGCCCTAGTGACAAGCATTAAGCATAGCAAAGTCATAGCAACATCAATCTCAGAACATAGTGGATACTAGGGATCAAACCCTAACAAAACTAACTTGATTACATGATAGATCTCATCCAACCCATCACCGTCCAGCAACCCTACGATGGAATTACTCACGCACGGCGGTGAGCATCATGAAATTGGTGATGGAGGATGGTTGATGATGACGATGGCGACGGATTCCCCTCTCCGGAGCCCTGAACGGACTCCAGATCAGCCCTCCCGAGAGGTTTTAGGGCTTGGCGGCGGCTCCGTATCGTAAAACGCGATGAATCCTTCTCTCTATTTTTTTCTCCCCGAAAATGAATATATGGAGTTGGAGTTGAGGTCGGTGGAGCGTCAGGGGGCCCACGAGGTAGGGGGCGCGCCCTAGGGGGCAGGCGCCCCCCCACCCTCATGGCTAGGGTGTGGGCCCCTGGTCTTCATCTTTTGCAAGGATTTTTTATTATTTCCAAATAGACGTTCCGTGAAGTTTCAGGTCATTCCGAGAACTTTTGTTTCTGCACATAAATAACACCATGGCAATTCTGCTGAAAACAGCGTCAGTCCGGGTTAGTTCCATTCAAATCATGCAAGGTAGAGTCCAAAACAAGGGCAAAAGTGTTTGGAAAAGTATATATGACGGAGACGTATCAACTCCCCCAAGCTTAAACCTTTGCTTGTCCTCAAGCAATTCAGTTGATAAACTGAAAGTGATAAAGAAAAACTTTTACAAACTCTGTTTGCTCTTGTTGTTGTAAATATGTAAAGCCAGCATTCAAGTTTTCAGCAAAGATTATGACTAACCACATTCACAATAACTCTTAGGTCTCATGTTTACTCATATCAATGGCATAATCAACTAGCGAGCCATAATAATAAATCTCGGATGACAACACTTTCTCAAAACAATCATATTATGATATAACAAGATGGTATCTCGCTAGCCCTTTCTGAGACTGCAAAACATAAATGCAGCGCACCTTTAAAGATCAAGGACTGACTAGACATTGTAATTCATGGTAAAAGAGATCCAGTCATAGTCATACCCAATATAAATTAATAAATGGATGCAAATGACAGCTGCGCTCTCCAGCTAGTGCTTTTTAATAAGAGGGTGATGACTCAACATAAAAGTAAATAGATAGGCCCTTCGCAGAGGGAAGCAGGGATTTGTAGAGGTGCCAGAGCTCTGTTTTGAAATAGAGATAAATAATATTTTGAGCGGCATACTTTCATTGTCAACATAACAACCAAGAGAGGGCGATATCTTCCATGCTACACACATTATAGGCGGTTCCCAAACAGAATGGTAAAGATTATACTCCCCCTCCACCAACAAGCATCAATCCAGGACTTGCTCGAAACAACGAGTGTCTCCAACTAGCAACAGTCCCAGGGGGAGTTTTGTTTGCAATTATTTTGATTTAGTTTGCATAAAGCATGGGACTGGGCATCCCGGTGACCAGCCATTTTCTCGTGAGTGAGGAGCGGAGTCCACTCCTCTTGAGAATAACCCGCCTAGCATGGAAGATAATGGCAGCCCTAGTTGATATATGAGCTATTCGAGCATACAAAACAGAATGTTTATTTGAAGGTTTAGAGTTTGGCACATACAAATTTACTTGGAACGGTAGGTAAATACCGCATATAGGAAGGTATAGTGGACTCATATGGAATAACTTTGGGCTTTAAAGGGATTGGATGCACAAGCAATATTCCCGCTTAGTACAAGTGAAGGCTAGCAAAAAACTGGGAAGCGACCAACTAGAGAGCGACAACAGTCATGAACTTGCATTAAAATTAATAAACATTGAGTGCAAGCATGAGTAGGATATAATCCACCATGAACATAAATATCGTGAAGGCTATGTTGATTTGTTTCAACTACATGTGTGAACATGTGCCAAGTCGAGTCACTTAAATCATTCAAAGGAGGATACCACCCCACTATACCACATCACAACCATTTTAATAGCATGTTGGCACGCAAGGTAAACCATTATAACTCATAGCTAATCAAGCATGGCACAAGCAACTATGATCTCTAATTGTCATTGCAAACATGTTTATTCATAATAGGCTGAATCAGGAATGATGAACTCATCATATTTACAAAAACAAGAGAGGTCGAGTTCATACCAGCTTCTCTCATCTCAGTCAGTCCATCATATATCGTCATAATTGCCTTTCACTTGCACGACCGAACGATGTGAATAATAATAAGAGTGCACGTGCATTGGACTAAGGTGGAATCTGCGAGCATTCAATAAACAAGAGAAGACAAGGCAATATGGGCTCTTGGTTAAATCAACAATAATGCATATAAGAGCCACTTCAACAATTTAATCATGGTCTTCTCCTATCGACCCCCAAAGAAAAGAAAAGAAATAAAACTATTTACACGGGAAAGCTCCCAACAAGCAAAAGAAGAACAGGAAATATTTTTGGGTTTTGTTTTTAATTATTACTACTACAGCAAGAAAGTAAACTGACTTAAAGCTATACTAATTTTTGTTTTTCTTAAGGTTTAACAAACACACAAGAAGGAAGCAAGAAAAAGAAAATAAACTAGCATGGATATTACAGAGAAAGAGTATGAGCACCGACATCTAGCAATGAGTGTGTGAACATAAATGTAACATCGGTGGGAAATACGTACTCCCCCAAGCTTAGGCTTTTGGCCTAAGTTGGTTTATTGCCACGGATGGCCTGGCGGATATCCATAGTTGTAGCTGGGGTCGTACTGAGATAAAGAAGACTCTGACTGCCACTGGCTGGCAGTCATCTCCGGATCCCAAAAGTAATCAGATTGTCGTGGAGGCTCAAATTGTGGTTCCGGCTCCGTGGCTGGTGTAGGGTTCTTGTAGGCGTAAATGGCCACCCACGGAACGAGATACGGGCCTGCAGATAAATTAAACAAGGAAGGAGCAGGCAAGGTAATAGTCTCAGGGTGATGTTTATCGAAGAACAATTTGTATTTAAGCTCCCCTTCCTTGTTCTTAACAATGAAATCATGCGCTACCATACTCTTATAATCCAAATAAGCATTGGGCATCAATTTTTCTTATTTTTCATATTGCCTAATAGGTATATTATAATATGCAGCAAGGCGTGAAGCGTAAATGCCTCCAAAGATGGGACCCTTAGTACGGTTCAGACTTAACCGTTTAGCAATAATACCGCCCATACTAACAGTGTTATCGGAAAATAAACCATGGAACAAAATGATAATATCAGGAACACTAAGGTTTCCACAGTTTCCGGGACCAATCAAACAACGACTAGCAAATATGGCAAAGTAGCGTAATACAGGAAAATGTATGCTAGTGATTCTTGCATCGGAAACCTTCCTAGTTTCCCCTACAGTGATAGTGTCAATAAACACATCCACATCTTTACGATGTGGTTCATCTAAGGTACCCTCGAAGGGTATTTTGCAAACCATGCAAAATTCATCTAGTGGCATCTTCTTAACAACATCATATAAATGAAACTCTACTGAAGGAGGTGATTCCTTAGGAAAATAGTAGAAGTTTTGCACAAAAGAATTGGTGAGTAAGAGATACTGATGACGTTGGTCGCGGAGGAAGTCGGTGGGGCCAGCATTCTCAGCCAATGAATAGAAATCATCATAAATCCCGACTTCTCTCAAGAAATCATCGGAAGGCCATTCACACGGCCGGACCTCCGCGGTGCGAGGCAAATTATATTTGGGCCTCTATGCTTCTGCATTCTGCTTTTCCTTCGAGCTTCGGCTCGATGAGCCCCTCAAAAATCTCTTCATTATTTTCTGAAAAAATCTGAAATTTTTAGTAACTTCAAACAAAAGTGAACCAAACTCAACAAAATTGATAGCAACTACTTCTACAAGTGCCTAGAGTCTATATCATGCATTAGAACTACTTGGAACCATATAAATTTGACATGCAAGCTCAAGAACATGGTCACCTAGGCAGCACAAATTTGCAATGAATAAAGCACTAGGACAAAAACTAATTGGACCAATGGAGGAGTCACATACCAAGGAACAATCTCCCCAAGCAGTTTTGTGAGAGGTGCTTTGAGCAAGGAGATCGAAAATCGCAGCAAAATGAGCTAGAACTCGTGCTTGAGCTGGATATTGCTGTTTGTGGGAGGAAGAAGAAGTGTGTGGGTGCAGGAATAAGTGGAGGGGGCCACCATGGGCACACGAGGCAGGGGGGCGCGCCCTCCACCCTCGTGGCCAGGTGCTTGCCCCTCCTGCTGTGTTCTCAGTGCCAGATATTCTCAAATATTCTAGAAAAAATCATATTCCATTTTCAGGGCATTTTGAGAACTTTTATTTTCGGGGTATTTTTATATTGCACGGATAAATCAGAAAACAGACAGAAAAATACTATTTTTACTTTATTTCAACTAAATAATAGAAAGTAGAGAGAGGGTACAGAAGGTTGTGCTTCTAGTTTCATCCATCTCATGCTCATCAAAAGGAATCCACTAACAAGGTTGATGAAGTCTTGTTAACAAACTCATTTCGAATAACATGGAACCGGAGAAATTTCGAATAACACTATGTTACCTCAACGGGGATATGCACATCCCCAATAATTAGAATATCATATTTCTTCTTGACAGCAGGAAGAGGAAATTCAAAACCTCCAAAAATAATCGATGGAATTTTTCCAATAGAATTGATACTGTGGACTTGAGGTTGTTTCCTCGGAATGTGCACCGTATGCTCATTACCATTAACATGAAAAGTGACATTGCCTTTGTTGCAATCAATAACAGCCCCTGCAGTATTCAGAAAAGGTCTTCCAAGAATAATAGACATACTATCGTCCTCGGGAATATCAAGAATAACAAAGTTCGTTAAAATAGTAACGTTTGCAACCACAACAGGCACATCCTCACAAATACCGACAGGTATAGCAGTTGATTTATCCGCCATTTGCAAAGATATTTCAGTAGGTGTCAACTTATTCAAGTCAAGTCTACGATATAAAGAGAGAGGCATAACACTAACACCGGCTCCAAGATCACATAAAGCAGTTTTAACATAATTTCTTTTAATGGAGCATGGTATAGTTGCTACTCCTGGGTCTCCTAGTTTCTTTGGTATTCCACCCTTAAAAGTATAATTAGCAAGCATGGTGGAAATTTCAGCTTCGAAAAAGTATCTTTCTTTTATTAGTGACAATTTCTTTCATATACTTAGCATAAGGATTCATTTTGAGCATATAAGTCAATCGCATACGCAAGAAGATAGGTCTAATCATTTCAGCAAAGTGCTCAGAATCCTCATCATCCTTTTTCTTGGATGGTTTGGGAGGAAAAGGCATGGGTTTCTGAACCCATGGTTCTCTTTCTTTACCATGTTTCCTAGCAACAAAGTCTCTCTTATCATAACGTTGATTCTTTGATTGTGGGTTATCAAGATCAATAGCAGGTTCAATCTCTACATCATTATCATTACTAGGTTGAGCATCATCGTGAACATCATCATTAGCATTATCACTAGGTTCATGTTCATTACCAGATTGTGTTTCAGCATCAGAAATAGAAATATCATTAGGATTCTCAGGTGGTTCAGCAATAGGTTCACTAGAAGCATGCAAAATCCTATCATTTTTCTTTTTCTTCTTTTTAGAAGGACTAGGTGCATCAATATTATTTCTCTGAGAATCTTGCTCAATTCTCTTAGGGTGGCCTTCAGGATACAAATGTTCCTGAGTCAATCTTACCAGTTCTAGTAGCCACTCTAACAGCATGATCATTTTTCTTACTATTCATTTCATTGAGCAAATCATTTTGAGCTTTAAGTACTTGTTCTACTTGAGTAGTAACCATAGAAGCATGTTTAGTAATGAGTTTAAGTTCACCTTTAACTCTAGACATATAATCACCCAAGTGTTCAATCATATAAGCATTTTGTTTTAATTGTCTACCAAAATAAGCATTGAAATCTTCTTGCTTAACCATAAAGTTATCAAACTCATCCAAGCATTGGCTAGAGATTTTAGTAGGAGGGATTTCAGCTATATCATATCTATAGAGAGAATTTACCTTTACTACCTGTGCCGGGTTATCAAGACCATGAGTTTCTTCAATAGGTGATGAATTAAGATCATATGTTTCTTCAACAGGCGGTAAATTAAGACCATGTATTTCTTTAATAGGAGGTAAATTCTTAACATCTTGAGCTTTAATACCTTTTTCTTTCATAGATTTCTTTGCCTCTTGCATATCTTCAGGACTGAGAAATAGAACACCTCTCTTCTTCGAAGTTGGTTTAGGAATAAGCTCAGGAATTGGCTCAGGAGCTGGCTCGGGAAGTGCCAATTATTTTCATTTGTCAACATATTATTTAATAGAATTTCAGCTTCATCCGGTGTTCTTTCCCTGAAAACAGAACCAGCACAACTGTCTAGGTAATCTCTGGAAGTATCGGTTAGTCCATTATAGAAGATATCAATTATTTCATTTTTCTTAAGAGGATGATCAGGCAAAGCATTAAGTAACTTGAGAAGCCTCCCCCAAGCTTGTGGGAGACTCTCTTCTTCAATTTGCACAAAATTATATATTTCCCTCACAGCAGCTTGTTTCTTATGAGCAGGGAAATATTTAGCAGAGAAGTAATAAATCATATCCTGGGGACTACGCACACAACCAGGATCAAGAGAATTAAACCATATCTTAGCATCACCCTTTAATGAGAACGGAAATATTTTAAGGATATAAAGATAGTGAGATCTCTCATCATTAGTGAACAGGGTGGCTATATCATTTAATTTAGTAAGATGTGCCACAACAGTTTCAGATTCATAGCCATGAAAAGGATCAGATTCAACCAAAGTAATTATATCAGGATCAACAGAGAATTCATAATCCTTATCAGTAACACAGATAGGTGAAGTTGCAAAAGCAGGATCAGGTTTCATTCTAGCATTAAGTGATTGCTGCTTCCACTTAGCTAATAATTTCTTAGCATCATTTCTAGCTTTGCAGGCAAAAATTTCATTAGCAATTGCTTCATCCATAACATAGCCCTCAGGCACAAAAGGCAATTCATACTTATTAGGGGAAGAGTCTTCATCATCACTTTCATAAATATTATCAATAATTTCATTCTCTCTAGCCCTAGCAAGTTGTTCATCAAGAAGTTCACCAAGTGGCACAGTAGTATCAAGCATAGAAGTAGTTTCATCATAAGTATCATGCATAGCAGAAGTGGCATCATCAATAACATGTGACATATAAGAACGAATAGCAAAAGCAGGTTTAGGTGTTGCAAGCATACTCGAAACAGAAGGTGAATCAAGTGCAGAGCTAGATGGCAGTTCCTTACCTCCGATCGTAGTTGAGGGATAAATTGTTGTCTTAGCGTCTTTCAAGTTCTTCATAGTGACCAGCAGATATAAATCCCAAGTGACTCAAAGAATAGAGCTATGCTCCCCGGCAACGGCGCCAGAAAATAGTCTTGATAACCCACAAGTATAGGGGATCACAACAGTTTTCGAGGGTAGAGTATTCAACCCAAATTTATTGATTCGACACAAGGGGAGCCAAAGAATATTCTCAAGTATTAGTAGCTGAGTTGTCAATTCAACCACACCTGGATAACTTAATATCTGCAGCAAAGTATTTACTAGCAAAGTAGTATGATAGTAGTGGTAACGGTAACAAAAGTAACGGTATCAAAAGTAATATTTTTGGTGTTTTGTAGTGATTGTAACAGTAGCAACGGAAAAGTAAATAAGCGGAGAACAATATATGAAAAGCTCGTAGGCATTGGATCGGTGATGGAGAATTATGTCGGATGCGGTTCATCATGTAACAATCATAACATAGGGTGACATAGAACTAGCTCCAATTCATCAATGTAATGTAGGCATGTATTCCGAATATAGTCATACGTGCTTATGGAAAAGAACTTGCATGACATCTTTTGTCCTACCCTCCCGTGGCAGCGGGGTCCTAATGGAAACTAAGGGATATTAAGGCCTCCTTTTAATAGAGTACCGGAACAAAGCATTAGCACATAGTGAATACATGAACTCCTCAAACTATGGTCATCACCGGGTGTGACGCCCCCGATTCAATCGGACACTAATCATACACGCAAACGTGTACGATCAAGATCAGGGACTCACGGGAAGATATCACAACACAACTCTAAAAATAAAATAAGTCATACAAGCATCATAATACAAGCCAGGGGCCTCAAGGGCTCGAATACAAGTGCTCGATCATAGACGAGTCAGCGGAAGCAACAATATATGAGTACAGACATAAGTTAAACAAGTTCGCCTTAAGAAGGCTAGCACAAAAGTATCAACGATCGAAAAGGCAAGGCCTCCTGCCTGGGACCTCCTAACTACTCCTCGAAGCCGAACTCCATGTAGAATCATCCTCGGGATCTCTAGCTCCTGGACTCCTGCATCTAGTTGCGACAACCAGGTATAGAAAGGGGAAAAGAGGGAGAAAAGCAACCGTGAGTACTCATCCAAAGTACTCGCAAGCAAGGAGCTACACTACATATGCATGGGTATATGTGTAAAGGGCCATATCGGTGGACTGAACTACAGAATGCCAGAATAAGAGGGGGATAGCTAGTCCTGTCGAAGACTACGCTTCTGGCAGCCTCCATCTTGCAGCATGTAGAACAGAGTAGATTGGAGTCCTCCAAGTAGCATCGCATAGCATAATCCTACCCGGCGATCCCCTCCTCGTTGCCCTGATAGAGAGCGATCACCGGGTTGTATCTGGCACTTGGAAGGGTGTATTTTATTAAGTATCCGGTTCTAGTTGTCATAAGGTCAAGGTACAACTCTGGGTCGTCCTTTTACCGAGGGACACGGCTATTTGAATAGATAAACTTCCCTGCAGGGGTGCACCACATAACCCAACACGCTCAATCCCATTTGGCCGGACACACTATTCTGGGTCATGCCCGGCCTCGGAAGATCAACACGTCGCAGCCCCACCTAGGCACAACAGAGAGGTCAGCACGCCGGTCTAAATCCTATGGCGCAGGGGTCTGGGCCCATCGCCCATTGCACACCTGCACGTTGCGAACGCGGCCGGAAGCAGACCTAGCCTAGCAGGCGTTCCAGTCCAATCCGACGCGCGCCACACAGTCGCTGACGTCACGAAGGCTTCGGCTGATACCACGACGTCGAGTGCCCATAACTGTTCGCGCGTAGTTGGTTAGTGCGTATAGACCAAATGTCCAGACTCAGATCAAATACCAAGATCTCGTTAAGCGTGTTAAGTATCCGCGAACGCCGACCAGGGCCAGGCCCACCTCTCTCCTAGGTGGTCTCAACCTGCCCTGTCGCTCTGCCATAAAGTACAGTCGGGGCCGTCAGGAACCTAGGCCCACCTCTACCGGGATGGAGCCACCTGTCCTTTCAGCCCCCTCATCAGAATCACTTGCGGGTACTCAACGAGCCGACCCGACTTTAGTCACCACATGTGTCATGTACATAAATTATATACTATATACCCGTGATCACCTCCCGAAGAGATCACGGCCCAGTAGTATAGCATGGCAGACGGACAAGAGTGTTGGGCCACTGATGGAACACTAGCATCCTTTACTAAGCAGTAGGATAGCAGGTAAGGGTAACAATTGTAGCAACAAAGACAGGCTATGCAGCTGAATAGGAATAACCGAAAGCAGTAACATGCTACGCTACTCTAATGCAAGCAGTATAGAGAAGGAATAGGCGATATCCGGTGATCAAGGGGGGGCTTGCCTGGTTGCTCAGACAAGAAGGAGGGGTCGTCGGTGACGTAGTCGACCACAGGGGCATCAACATCGTCACGGGGTCTACCGAAGAGAAGAGAGGGAAGAAACAGTAAATACATACCAAGCAAGTGCATAACAGGACAACAAGCAGAGCTAGACGTGTTCAAACGCGGTATGGGGTGATACCGGTGAAGGGGGGAACATCCGTGAAAATATCCCCGGTGTTTCGCATTTTCGGACAGATGAACTGGAGGGGGAAAGTTGCGTGTTTGCTATGCTAGGGATGTGTGGCAGACGAACGGGCTGCGTATCCGAATTCGTCTCGTCGTTGTGAGCAACTTTCATGTACAAAGTATTTTCATCCGAGCTACGGATTATTTTATATTAATTTTTAAATATTTAATTAATTTTTAGAATTAATAGAATTAATTTAATTAGAAAATGCAATTATGACGTCAGCATGATGTCAGGGTGATGTCAGCAGTCAACTAGTCAGTTGACCTAGTCAAACTGACATGTGGGTCCCATTGTCATTGTCTAAGACTAACTAAGCAGGTTTAATTAGTTTAGTTAATTGATTAGGTTAATTAAACTCAATTAATTAAGTTAATTAATTTAGTTAATTAATTAATTAATATTTTTATTTTTTTAGTAATATTTTATATATATTTTTTATACGTTTTGGGGGTGGGACCCCTTTGTCATAGGGCCATTGGTCCTTAGCGGGTGCGGGCGCTACGGGTGCGTTGGCGCTGCAGGCGCACGGGTGTGGTGCCCGTGCCCCAGCCCAACCACGGGCGCGGCCGTGGAGAGGCCGGCCGGCCGGAGCGCGCGGGCGCCAGAGGCGCGGGCGGCAGAGGACAGCGGTGGCGACGCGGGGACAAAGGTGGGGCGCGTCCCCAAGCGACGTGCGCGGGCGCTGGGGAGGAGGGCGCGCACGCGGGAAGGCAACTCCGGCGTGCGTGGGTGCTAGGCAGCGGGGGTGCGGCGAGTAGGGGAAGAGGAGGCCGGCGGACGGGGTAGCGGCACGAGGTGCGCGGGGGACCACGGCGAGGCGTAGGGCCGAGCGTGGTCGGCGCGTGATGGATGGCGCCGGCGACAGAGAACAAGGGAAGAGAGAGAGGGAGGCCGGAGGTGGCCTCACCGGCGTTGGAGAGAAGCGGGGCGGCGAGGCTCGGGGGCGACCGTTGTGGAGGAGGATAGGGACGAGGCATCGTCGCCGCGTCGCGGAGGCGGACGCAGTCCGGCGGGGAGGAGGACGGGGACGCGGCGACGGCGGGGCAGCGTCAGGCGGCTTCGGGTCCTCGTGCGGCGGCGATGTCGGGTCGCGCGGTGGTCGAGGCGGTGAAGGAGCTGCGGGGCAGAGGCGGCAGCCCTCGGGCGCGGGCGTGCTCGCCGGGGCCGTGGGGAGCAGCGGGGAGGAGGCCGTGGCGTGGGGTGGCCTTCTGCGCCGGCGAGGTGGGGCGACGGGCGGCGGGATCGGCGATGGTGGTCGAGAGGCCGTTGCCCCGATCTGGATCGAGTCGGGGGAAGGCAGAGGGGATCGTGCGGGGGGTTGGGCTCTAGGGTTCGGTCGGGGTGGGGGGTTAGCAGGGGGCGGTTGGGCCGGCCTGGTGGCCAGCTGGGCCGAAGCCCAGTGATAGGGGGGTTTGCTTTTCTCCTTTTCTTATTTTTCTTTATTTCTTTGTTTAGACTTTTTCCTTTTTTGTTTTATTTTTGTTCCTTTTTATTTCAGTTTTATAAAAATTAACACTACCACCTAAATTTGTATTTAAAAATATACTACTGCCACATTAACTTTGGCACCTAAATAAAATAGTTTTGTAATTATTTTTTATTTAAAAGTATTTATTAAATAATAGTTTTGTCGATGGTTTAATTACTATGGTGCATTTAAATACTTTAGAGGAGTGTGGTTTCTACACCAATATTTAGTATGGATTATTTGGCTCACCCCGAACATTTTAGTTTTAATATTTGAATTTTTTTATTGTTTGCTATATTTTGAATTTGAATTTTGAATAGGTTTCGAACTAACGCAAGATTAGCAACAGTAATCGAAGTGACGTGGCATATTTAGCAGAGAATTACTGTAGCTTGATTGTCCGGGCGTCAAAATTCTCCTCCACTACAAGAAATCTCGTCCCGAGATTTAGGAGGTGGTGTAAGGGGCAAAGTTGTGGTTGCGAAATTCTAACGGATCTTCTCGGTCTTGGTTGCTCTTCTCGAAGAGGTCGATCCATTACGTTGATGTCTTCATTCCTCTGCTTCAGGTCATCGTGACAAAGTTGCCATTCTTCCTTCAGGATCTTCATCGTACTTAGGGAAAAATAAGAGGGGAATTCCGGGAGAACGGACCCTACAAGGCTGACTATCTGGTCGATAACATCGAGGAAGGTGGCGGAAAGTAACTCTCGAACTGAAACTTAAGAAAATTTCGAGAGCAAATTAAGAAGGTACTATGAGAAGTTTAAGCGGGTCGGCAATCGTTCGATGCCTGAACAAAGTGTGAAAGGGGTCCAGATCAACGAGAATAAGTATTGCGTCTGATACCAAAGTATATTACTAGGAAGATGACCCATGAATTATATACGAAATCAAGCGCGAGGAATAACTTTGGCAACATGGGGGTACAGGAGAGTCAGGTTTCGATCCTGTGGAACTATGGGTTATGGGCCCACCATGTGGTTAAAAGTAGGAAGGCCGTTGGCATCTTACACGGTCATGATAGCAAGACATGTCAGAGGGTAGCCTGTCAATTATGTTGGCAACAACGTTGGTACCAAGGGCGAGGGACAAAGAGAACCATTTTCCTGCTCGTTGAACGAGGCGGACCAATAGGCAAGGTTCTCGTCCATCGGTGGTTACCGAAATGTCACCAACAATAGTAACAGGGTCTTACTGACAGAGTTGTACACCGAGGTGTTTGCACAAGCAGGTAATTAATACTGCTTAGATCATAATGATCACCAGAAACGTTAAACCAACCAATGGAAAGGAAAATATGATTATCAGATTAAACAGAACAATGGAAAGGAAAATGTGTTTAAACACATATTTCAGGGGTATATCCTTCCCAAGGACAAGGGTTAGAAGAGAACCATTTAGGTTAGGGAAGAGGAAGTTCATGACATTACCCAAACAACGGTGTTTGGATAATTGAGCAGCAAACATTTAGCATTGGGCTTCAAATGTTCTTGTTAAAAATCGGAGTACCATAGACATGCTTCGAGATAGCATTGACATGGTCAACAGGTGAAATCATACTTTGGAAACAAAAAGGATCCACCAGGAACAACTTATAGGATAAGTCTTACAATTTCCTCACGGAAGAATGACTAACCTTCCCAAAAAGGAAACTATAACAATAGGTCCTCCGGCCAGGTGTGTTAGGCATGACATCACCTTACCGGGTCATAAATAGACCAATGTTATAACTCTTGGAAATATGTTCCAACCATCATTTCTGACCGAGATTCAGATCTGATTGGTGTCAGGATAACTCAGACTCAGGATGCCTGAGAAGAAAGGTGCAACACAAATTGTCGAAACGACATCGAAGATTCTCGGGAGATGAACTATGGAAGCGAGTTCCAAAACAAGAGTTCATTATTTAACCAAGGAGAGGATGAGAAGGTGGCTGATGGACTCAGCGACAATTCATCAAGAATTCCAAACAGATGGATTTCCACAATAATGTGAACAAGAAGATGACACTTGTCAATTCAAATGATATAATGTTGTATGCTCGAGGAAAACATACACCATCAATCATTAGTTGAAAGGTGTGCCCGAAATATGACCTTAGGCGGCAAGATCAATGTTAGAGTGACGATTCAATAACCAGCAGTCTAAGAACGAACTGTCGATTGTTAACTTCAAAGCAATAGGGTTGCTAGAAGTTTTGAAGTCGCACATCATAGTTCAATTGTCGGTTTTCCGGTTAGAAACAACACGGGGAACAAGGAATGAACGGATATGGCAACAAGTATCACCTGTATCAAGAATTCTTAAGAGGTGGTGAAATTCTCACGACATTCTTGACATTAAAGATGGTAATACTCCAAGTTAAAGTGGAGCAAATGCTGGATAGCAAGGATCTCAAGGTATAACACAAAACACAATCAAGTTTGTGTTGGAAGGAAGGCAATAAAGTGGCCAATGAAAACACAAATCATCGGGGGCAAGGGTGGAATTTCTCATCATGAATTCAAGTGATATCCTGGAAGAGCTCAGAATGCCGATCATGATCACGACACATTTGTCGAGATATTTCATGAAGATGTAATCGATTGGCGATGACATCAAGTCAAAGGAATGATGAAGCGAAAGGATATTGGAACCATGGTTATGACACAAATTCAAAATCAAGCTTGCTGCTCAAGGTGAAAGGGTATTATGGGGAAGATCGACGTAAGCTTTGATTACCGTCGAAAGTTGTGCTCCAGGAAGAAGGACCGGGTGGCACAGTTTAAAATTTAGCATGATAATGATATAGCCAATCAGGCTAGGAATGACGTGTTTGGGTACAAACTCGTAAGTAAAGAAGATTACTAAAGTTGTTGAACCGTAGTGTGGACTCGGTTCAGTTATCGATGTCTTTGAGTGTTTAATAACTGAGAGCCCGTGAAAAATTGGAATTAGTGAGAATGTAGTATTTGATGAAGAACTCATAAGAAGTAATGATGTTTTGTGTTTATCTCGAGATACCAGGGGGTAATACTCGACGATAGATTAAAGTAAAGGTTGGACAGGTGCAATGATCTGCAGAGGACAAGTGGTTTAACTTGTCTGAGAAATTGAATCAAGGGGAACAGTATAGTCAGAAACACATTTGTAAATGATCAAACCACGGATGCAAGAACTTATAACAAGGGGGTAACTATTTTACGAGAAGCTTCCATGATAAGATTTACATCGTGTCCATGGGCATGAACACAAAGTTCAACGTCGACTCCCACTTCTCTAATGCATAACCTTTCATTCACTTCTCGCCTTCAACGAAGTTGTGTTGAAATTTTATCTGACATATCAACAGTAGAGTATGACCCGTAGTAGTTTCCGGGTTCACACAGATTAGAAAAAGGCATAGGTTCAACCCATCAGGGTCTCTTAGGAACATATGCCACAAACTTCAGGAGTAAATAACACAAGCTTGAAAGCAGAGCATGGTTGGTCAATCAGAGGGTAGGATTTACCAATGGAGAAAGAACTTCCAAAGTGATTGGATATGCAGGACGCTATCGGATAAAATCCCACAAAGGATCCAGTGGTCCTCAAGGGATCAGATGTGAGCATCGGTACTCAATCAGAGGAAGATACAATGCAAGGAGATCATAGAAACAACCGACTAATTTAATCAAATGCAAAGGAATTATGTTTTCCAAATCAAGAGATCAGAAGCAATGTTCTGATTAGGGATGGATAAGTTGAATAGCCTTAGGGGTACAATCGACGATAATTGGATTGGTTGAGAACCAGCTCATGTTTAAAATGACGTCTGAGCCGGAAAGATAATTTAACAGATGATTGCGTGCATTCGCACTCATGTTGAATCAAAAGGATCAAAATGGCGGCGCCTAAGGATACTAACGAATATTGCCAGACATATGGAAAGCATCCATCATGCAAGCAGACAAGTATTGCAGAGCAATAAGCTACTAAGGATTTTTGGAGGATCGAATAGTATTTCGAAGACCATTGTGAAACACATGAACAACTGGGGGATGAGCGGATACTCGATAAGTGCGAGAATTATCCGTAGGGGTATTCAGGTGACAAAGAACAGCAATGCAGTAAGCTCAAAGGATTATCGAAACAACGATGAGTATTTCGGAGTATCTTGTAATAACAAGACCAATTGGGGATGAATGTAAGAACAACAACTGCAAGTAGTTATCCATAAGGGTTGATGGTGGAAGGGGAATTGCAAACGCGATGAACACAAGTTCTCAGGTTAACAGCAGAGAGTATCTTCAGGGTCTTCATGTGCAGCAGACGATCATCAGTAATAAGGGGCTCTCCGGGTGAAAGTGATAACGAGATCCTAATGTTAGATTTATCAAAATTCATTTAACCCGAATAGAAGAGATGTCAGAGTCCCAGAGTATAGGTTGAGGAATAAAAGATCCTACTACCACCCAATGGCGACGTGGCCCGTAAGACACACAGCCATGTTATTAAAAGTTTTTCAATGACTAGACTCGACTTCGGCCAAGGAGTTGGAAAGGGGGATTCCTACAGGCAACCTGGCTCTGATACCAACTTGTTACGCCCCCGATTCAATCGTACACTAATCATACACGCAAACGTGTACGATCAAGATTTGGGACTCACGGGAAGATATCACAATACAACTCTAAAAATAAAATAAGTCATACAAGCATCATAATACAAGCCAGGGGCCTCCAGGGCTCGAATACAAGTGCTCGATCATAGACGAGTCAGCGGAAGCAACAATATCTGAGTACAGTCATAAGTTAGACAAGTTTGCCTTAAGAAGGCTAGCACAAAAGTAGCAACGATCGAAAAGGCAAGGCCTCCTGCCTGGGGCCTCCTAACTACTCCTCGAAGCCAAACTCCATGTAGAATCATCCTCGGGATCTCTAGCTCCTGGACTCCAGCATATGGTTGCGACAACCAGGTATAGAAAGGGGAAAAGAGGGAGAAAAGCAACCGTGAGTACTCATCCAAAGTACTCGCAAGCAAGGAGCTACACTACATATGCATGGGTATATGTGTAAAGGGCCATATCGGTGGACTGAACTGCAGAATGCTAGAATAAGAGGGGGATAGCTAGTCCTGTCGAAGACTACGCTTCTGGCAGCCTCCATCTTGCAGCATGTAGAAGAGAGTAGATTGGAGTCCTCCAAGTAGCATCACATAGCATAATCCTACCCGGCGATCCCCTCCTCGTCACCCTGTTAGAGAGCGATCACCGGGTTGTATCTGGCACTTGGAAGGGTGTATTTTATTAAGTATCCGGTTCTAGTTATCATAAGGTCAAGGTACAACTCCGGGTCGTCCTTTTACCGAGGGACACGGCTATTCGAATAGATAAACTTCCCTGCAGGGGTGCACCACATAACCCAACACGCTCGATCCCATTTGGCCGGACACACTTTTCTGGGTCATGCCCGGCCTCGGAAGATCAACACGTCGCAGCCCCACCTAGGCACAACAGAGAGGTCAGCACGCCGGTCTAAATCCTATGGCGCAGGGGTCTGGGCCCATCGCCCATTGCACACCTGCATGTTGCGAACGCGGCTGGAAGCAGACCTAGCCTAGCAGGCGTTCCAGTCCAATCCGGCGCGCGCCACTCAGTCGCTGACGTCCCGAAGGCTTCGGCTGATACCACGACGTCGAGTGCCCATAACTGTTCCCGCGTATTTGGTTAGTGCGTATAGACCAAATGGCCAGACTCAGATCAAATACCAAGATCTCGTTAAGCGTGTTATGTATCCGCGAATGCCGACCAGGGCCAGGCCACCTCTCTCCTAGGTGGTCTCAACGTGCCCTGTCGCTCCACCATAAAGTAACAGTCGGGGGCCATCAGGAACCCAGGCCCACCTCTACCGGGATGGAGCCACCTGTCCTTTTAGCCCCCTCATCAGAATCACTTGCGGGTACTCAACGAGCCGACCCGACTTTAGTCACCACATGTGTCATGTACATAAAGTATACAGTATATACCCGTGATCACCTCCCGAAGAGATCACGGCCCAGTAGTATAGAATGGCAGACGGACAAGAGTGTAGGGCCACTGATGGAACACTAGTATCCTATACTAAGCAGTAGGATAGCAGGTAAGGGTAACAACTGTAGCAACAATGACAGGCTATGCAGCAAAATAGGAATAACCGAAAGCAGTAACATGCTATGCTACTCTAATGCAAGCAGTATAGAGAAGGAATAGGCGATATCCGGTGATCAAGGGGGGGGGGCTTGCCTAGTTGCTCAGACAAGGAGGGGTCGTCGGTGACATAGTCGACCACATGGGCATCAAGATCGTCACGGGGTCTACCGAAGAGAAGAGGGGGAAGAAACAGTAAATACATAGCAAGCAAGTGCATAAACAGGACAACAAGCAGAGCTAGACGTGTTCTAACGCGGTATGGGGTGATACCGGTGAAGGGGGGAAACATCCGGGAAAATATCCCCGGTGTTTCGCGTTTTCGGACAGATGAACTAGAGGGGGAAAGTTGCGTGTTTGCTATGCTAGGGATGTGTGGCAGATGAACGGGCTGCGTATCCGAATTCGTCTCGTCGTTCTGAGCAACTTTCATGTACAAAGTATTTTCATCCGAGCTACGGATTATTTTATATTAATTTTTAAATATTTAATTGATTTTTAGAATTAACAGAATTAATTTAATTAGAAAATGCAATTATGACGTCAGCATGATGTCAGGGTGATGTCAGCAGTCAACTAGTCAGTTGACCTAGTCAAACTGACATGTGGGTCCCACTGTCATTGTCTAAGACTAACTAAGTAGGTTTAATTAGTTTAGTTAATTGATTAGGTTAATTAAACTCAATTAATTAAGTAAATTAATTTAGTTAATTAATTAATATTTTTATTTTTTTAGTAATATTTTTTATATATCTTTTTTATACGTTTTGGGGGTGGGACCCCGTTGTCATAGGGCCATTGGTCCTTAGCGGGTGCGGGCGCTACGGGTGCGTTGGCGCTGTGGGTGCACGGGTGTGGTGCCCGTGCCCGAGCCCGACCACGGGCGCGGCCGTGGAGAGGCCGGCCGGCCGGAGCGTGCGGGCGGCAGAGGACAGCGGTGGCGACGCGGGGACAAAGGTGGGGCGCGTCCCCAAGCGACGTGCGCGGGCGCTGGGGAGGAGGGCGCGCACGCGGGAGGGCAACTCCGGCGGGCGCGGGCGCTAGGCAGCGGGGGTGCGGCGAGTAGGGGAAGAGGAGGCCGGCGGACGGGGTAGCGGCACGAGGTGCGCGGGGGACCACGGCGAGGCGCAGGGCCGAGCGTGGTCGGCGCGTGATGGATGGCGCCGGCGACAGAGAACAAGGGGAGAGAGAGGGAGGCCGGAGGTGGCCTCACCGGCGTTGGAGAGAAGCGGGGCGGCGAGGCTCGGGGGCGACCGTTGTGGAGGAGGATGGGGACGAGGCGTCGCCGCCGCGTCGGGGAGGCGGATGCAGTCCGGCGGGGAGGAGGACGGGGACGCGGCGACGGCAGGGCAGCGTCAGGCGATGTCGGGTCGCGCGGTGGTCGAGGCGTTGAAGGAGCTGCGGGGCGGAGGCGGCAGCCCTCGGGCGCGGGCGTGCTCGCCGGGGCTGCGGGGAGCAGCGAGGAGGAGGCTGTGGCGTGGGGTGGCCTTCTGCGCCGGCGAGGAGGGGTGGCGGGATCAGCGATGGGGGTCGGGAGGTCGTTGCCCCGATCTGGATCGAGTCGGGGGAAGCAGAGGGGATCGGGCAGGGGAAGAGTGGGGGGTTGGGCTCTAGGGTTCGGTCGGGGTGGGGGGGTTAGCAGGGGGCGGCTGGGCCGGCCTGGTTGGCCCGGTGGCTGAAGGAAATATGCCCTAGAGGCAATAATAAAGTTATTATCTATTTACTTATATCATGATAAATGTTTATTATTCATGCTAGAATTGTATTAACCAGAAACATGATACATGTGTGAATACATAGACAAACAGAGTGTCACTAGTATGCCTCTACTTGACTAGCTCGTTGATCAAAGATGGTTATGTTTCCTATCCATAGACATGAGTTGCCATTTGATTAACGGGATCATATCATTAGGAGAATGATGTGATTGACTTGACCCATTCCGTTAGCTTAGCACTCGATCGTTTAGTATGTTGCTATTGCTTTCTTCATGACTTATACATGTTCCTATGACTATGAGATTATGCAACTCCCGTTTACCGGAGGAACACTTTGTGTGCTACCAAACGTCACAACGTAACTGGGTGATTATAAAGGTGCTCTACAGGTGTCTCCGAAGGTACTTGTTGGGTTGGCGTATTTCGAGATTAGGATTTGTCACTCCGATTGTCGGAGAGGTATCTCTGGGCCCTCTCGGTAATGCACATCACTTAAGCCTTGCAAGCATTGCAACTATTGAGTTTGTTGCGAGATGATGTATTACGGAACGAGTAAGAGACTTGCCGGTAACGAGATTGAACTAGGTATCGAGATACCGGCGATCGAATCTCGGGCAAGTAACATACCGATGACGAAGGGAACAACGTGTGTTGTTATGCGGTCTGACCAATAAAGATCTTCGTAGAATATGTGGGAGCCAATATGACCATCCAGGTTCCACTATTGGTTATTGAACGGAGAGGTGTCTCGGTCATGTCTACATAGTTCTCGAACCCGTAGGGTCCGCACGCTTAACGTTACGATGACAGTTTTATTATGAGTTAATGAGTTTTGATGTACCGAAGGAGTTCGGAGTCCCGGATGAGATCGGGGACATGACGAGGAGTCTCAAAATGGTCGAGACGTAAAGATCGATATATTGGACGACTATATTCGGACATCGGAAAGGTTCCGAGTGATTCGGGTTTTTTTTGGAGTACCGCAGAGTTACGGGAATTCGTATTGGGCCTTAATGGGCCATACGGGAAAGGAGAGAAAGGCCCCAAAGGGTGGCCGCACCCCTCCCCATGGACTAGTCCGAATTGGACTAGGGAAGGGGGGCGCCCCCTTCCTTCCTTCTCCTTCTCCCTTCCCTTCTCCTACTCCAACAAGGAAAGGAGGAGTCCTACTCCCGGTGGGAGTAGGACTCCCCCCTTGGCGCGCCCTCCTGCTAGGCCGGCCGCCTCCCCCACTTGCTCCGTTATATACGGGGGCAGGGGGCACCCCAAAGACACAACAATTGATCTATTGATCTCTTAGCCCTGTGCGGTGCCCCCTCCACCATATTACACCTCGATAATATCGTAGCGGTGCTTAGGCGAAGCCCTGCGTCGGTAGAACATCATCATCGTCACCACGCCGTCATGCTGACGAAACTCTCCCTCAACACTCGGCTGGATCGGAGTTCGAGGGACGTCATCGAGCTGAACGTGTGCTGAACTCGGAGGTGCCATGCGTTCGGTACTTGATCGGTCGGATCGTGAAGACGTACGACTACATCAACCGCGTTGTGTTAACGCTTCCGCTTTCGGTCTACGAGGGTACGTGGACAACAGTCTCCCCTCTCGTTGCTATGCATCACCATGATCTTGCGTGTGCGTAGGAAATTTTTGAAATTACTACGTTCCCCAATAGTGGCCAGCTGGGCCGAAGCCCAGTGAGAGGGGGGTTTGCTTTTCTCCTTTTCTTATTTTTCTTTATTTCATTGTTTAGACTTTTCCCTTTTTTTGTTTTATTTGTGTACCTTTTTATTTCAGTTTTATAAAAATTAACACTACCACCTAAATTTGTATTTATAAATATACTACTACCACATTAACTTTGGCACCTAAATAAAATAGTTTTGTAATTATTTATTATTTAAAAGTATTTATTAACTAACAGTTTTGCCGCTGTTTTAATTACTATGGTGCATTTAAATACTTTAGAGGAGTGTGGTTTCTACACCAATATTTAGTATGGATTATTTGGCTCACCCCGAACATTTTAGTTTTAATATTTGAAAACTTTTATTGTTTGCTATATTTTGAATTTGAATTTTGAATCGGTTTCGAACTAACGCGAGATTAGCAACAGTAATCGAAGTGACGTGGCATATTTAGCAGAGAATTACTGTAGCTTGATTGTCCGGGCGTCACACCGGGAGTGGTCCCGATTATTGTCACTTCGGGGTTGCCGGATCATAACACATAGTAGGTGAGTATAGACTTGCAAGATAGGATCAAGAACTCACGTATATTCATGAAAACATAATAGGTTCAGATCTCAAATCATGGCACTCGGGCCCTAGTGACAAGCATTAAGCATAGCAAAGTCATAGCAACATCAATCTCAGAACATAGTGGATATTAGGGATCAAACCCTAACAAAACTAACTCGATTACATGATAGATCTCATCCAACCCATCACCGTACAACAAGCCTACGATGGAATTACTCACGCACGGCGGTGAGCATCATGAAATTGGTGATGGAGGATGGTTGATGATGATGATGGCGATGGATTCCCCTCTCCAGAGCCCCGAACGGACTCCAGATCAGCCCTCCCGAGAGGTTTTAGGGCTTGGCGGCGGCTCCGTATCGTAAAACACGATGAATCCTTCTCTCTGATTTTTTTCTCCCCGAAAGTGAATATATGGAGTTGGAGTTGAGGTCGGTGGAGCGTCAGGGGGCCCACGAGGTAGGGGGCACGCCCTAGGGGGGTAGGCGCGCCCCCACCCTCGTGGCTAGGGTGTGGTCCCCCTGGTCTTCATCTTCTGCAAGGATTTTTTATTATTTCCAAATAGACGTTCCATGAAGTTTCAGGTCATTCCGAGAACTTTTGTTTCTGCACATAAATAACACCATGGCAATTCTGTTGAAAACAGCGTCAGTCCGGGTTAGTTCCATTCAAATGATGCAAGTTAGAGTCCAAAACAAGGGCAAAAGTGTTTGGAAAAGTAGATACGACGAAGACGTATCAGATGGCAGTCCGGAACGGCGCCCCCGCCCTAAGCCCCAGGCCGCATCGTAAATGACATGGCTTATTTATGCGCACATCCAGCCCTTTCTCTCCATTATCTTGATGTGGTTAACCGTACCACTGCAGTCTGGCACGCGACCTGATCCAGCGATCCTCGTCTGGAAGTTCGTTGGCCCCGTCGGAGATGGTGAGCCAGTCGCCACCGCCCGCTTATTCCCTCGGGGCCAGGGACGACACCGAAGTGTTGTCCCGGAGGACCGCTTTGGAGGGAGGAGCCCAGGACGTTGTTCGGGAGGCGCCACGAGGCGAGACCTCCACTGCCGGACACATGGGGGATCCAATCCCCATGGAGATTGGCGAAGAGGGCCGTATCCAGTTCGGCCCTCAGCCGAATATGATTGCGGAGCCCCCTATGGCTCCGGAGTCGGGCGAGCAGCTCCCTTTGAAGGAGGGGGGTGTGCCGCCTCCACCGGTGGCTCCTGTCCATCCAGGAGCGTCGGATGATCTGATGTGGGCGCTATGAAGCGCCTCCGTCGTAGATGAGCACCGTGTCCTTGTGGGTGCGGTGATCGAGAAAGTTCAGTCCGCCAAGAGCGGACTGAATGAGGCCTGCGGCAGCCTGTTAACAGGTTTTGAGGTGAGTGATATAGAAAGAGAAAAAAATCCCCGTGTGGTCAGTAGCCCCTGAGACATTGTCCGGTGTTCGGATAGAAGAACCGGACAGAGGATCAATCCTTTGTTGTAGGAGACTAACATAACATGTGTGCATAAGCAGGCGTCACTTTTGGCCGCAACCTCGCATGCTGCCGAAATCTCTGGATTAAAGCAGAGGCTGGAGCGGACCGAGAACGAGCTCGGCGAGGTTACAATGCGGCTTCAAGAGAAGCAAGGTGAGTATCATCTTGCTGTGTGTTCGGAAAGAACAAGCATTGCGTACTGACCGTAATGTCGAAATATGTGCAGGAACCGCAACCGAGGTGGAGGCCCTAAAAAAGGCTCTGGCCGAAGCCGAAGGGAAAGCCGTCGAGCAGCAAGCCGCTCAGAAAAAGCTCGAGGCCCGAGTCAAGGAGGTCCAACAGGAGCTCCAAGACGCGGTGAAAAAATGTGAGATCTTGGAGAATGATGCGTCGGTTCAAAAGGCCGAACTCTCCAAGGCCCGTCAGAGCGTGGAGACCGCACGGAATGAGGCCCGGGCCGCCCTCCAGGAGATCCAGGAGGCTAGGGAGATCACGGCGGGTAAGGCTTTTAAGATGCAAAGCAAGTGTGCACAGAAGCAATACCTTTTACTAAACCGGGTTCGGAGTTCCCCACGGGCCTTTGCGGATTTACCACATAGCGTATCAGACGCTGCAGAGTTCTACCAAGCTGAAGGAGGAGGTTCGACAGAGAAGCTATTCTGGACGCAGTATGCGACGCCAGGGCATCCCGTGTCCTTCACCAATCAGCTGAAGCAGCTGGTGGAGCTGCACAGGGTGGCCGAACTAGCCATGAAGGATTTAGTAATCCGGCTATGGTCGGCCGAAGCTATGCTCGGCAGCTACTGTCACGACCGGTTTTCCAATAAAAATATTTATTGAGAAATCGATCCCTTTTACAGACCAGTAGAGAAGAATCCTTCTTACTGGTAGACAAAGTCTTGAACACAGAAGAAAAATATTAGGAGTACTGAATATAATACAAGGTTGAGCGGAGACTGCTCAACAATTTATTACAAACTCGCCAAAACTACATAAAGGCGGATAGGGTGGCATCACTACTAACTCACGATAAAAGCGGTGGTGGGTATATCACAGCGAAGTGGGTGATATGACTCCTGAATCTAACAACTCTTCGAGCGTCGGAGTGAGGCTAGAGGATACTTATTGTGGGTGGCGGAAGCATATACAATACAAGTGACCAATATCCAGGATCGCACGGGACTGACTAGGATTCCTCTAGGCGTCGGACTCACTATCAAACTCTTCATCCATGAGATCGCCTTCGTCAACATCTGGCCAAAACAACAAGCCAGGTGAGTACTATGAAAGTACTCGCAAGACAGTTCGGACATAAGATATAACAAATGTAAACATGATGCATATGAACAGATCAACAAGCGCACTCAGACAACGAGATAATAATGCATGGGAAATAAAAGAGAAGTCGGGCGGTAGTCCTCCCGAAATCCCAAAGTAATACTGAGGGCCAATCGAGTGTCTGAAAGACTCCTCGGAAGGGTAAAGATAAAATAACAATGCCGCAGTCGGGCGTCAAGGCGACACCACATAAAGGGCTTATAATAAAATATAAATGACAGTGCATGCCACAGTCGGACGTCTGAGCGACATCACATAAAGGGCTTATATCAAAAGTAATTAACAAGAGTGCCACAGTCGGACGTCTGAGCGACATCACATAAAGGGCTTATATCAAAAGTAAATAACAAGAGTGCCACAGTCGGACGTCTGAGCGACATCACATAAAGGGCTTATATCATAACTTAATAATTCAGTAGTTCAAGAATATGCATCATTACAAGTACGAGATAAATAAAAGGTTAGTCCATCCACAGGAATAACAATTAAACTGGGTTTACCACTCAAGCTTGTTCACCGGGGATTTACCACGAGGATTGACATAGATATGGATATACTGGCCATGGTCCTTGACCATAGATACGATGACTCGGAAGGAATTTGACTCTGCAGAGTTTGTACTTTAACCACAGCCAACGGATTTCAGTAGTCACGGGGACTAGTTCCGTTTACGGTGTTTTAGGAAGAAACACATCTAACCAGTACACACCCATTCAACATTCCGAAGCCAGGAATCACCCTCGGCAACGTTCAAGAAAAACCTTGAGACGGGGAGGCTACAACCTCGCGTAGCATGGGATCAAATTTATATACGCGCGCTCTAAGGGGTGCCCCCCTCTCGGTCCCAACCGGAAACACCCATGCCCCCTGACCGGATGACTGGCTTTAATCCAGGGCCATGGAACCCTCATCCCGGCCCCTCTATTTGGTGTGTACACGGAAAGAGGTTACCAACTTACTAAACCGTATTCTTGGCAGAAAACATGTGGCGGCACGGAAAGGGGAAGAACGATAACGTGACTCAGTCCACGTTAACGTCGGAGTTTATCGGATATCGTAAGGCTGGCATGCTACAACAATACCACCTTACTGCCTTTCATGT
Organism: Triticum aestivum; assembly: GCF_018294505.1. Lineage (NCBI taxonomy): Eukaryota > Viridiplantae > Streptophyta > Magnoliopsida > Poales > Poaceae > Triticum > Triticum aestivum. The sequence continues at coordinate 73,533,468 of NC_057805.1, forward strand.
CACCACATGACTAGGCCATCTCTCATCAGAGATCACAGTAACTTCGGAGCACACGGATAGTTGCCTTACATGCAACGAGATACTCACCGGTGCTCATATGCCATGCACAACCATTCAAGCAAACATGCAAAACACCCGTCATATCAAAGGTTCAAACATGCTTGCCTGGTTCGGAGAAGTCAGAGTCTAGCACAGCGAAGTTCGCCTCTCCGTCACCTCTTCTGGAACCTACGGTATAGCGAAAACGTATACTAACGTGAAAATCAACGCGTGCACAAAATTTGTTCCAAATTTTTCCAAATAAATACTATAAAAAACTAGACAAAAATACAAGACTGACAGAAAAAGAATCACTCAAAAATCATCTTTTGTTAAAAAGTTATAAGGGTTTTAGTCCAGGGACTAATCTGTGATGAAACAGAAAAGATCCAGGGACTTAACTGAGAAAACAGAAAACGGTTCGGAGTAAAAGACGTCAGCCCAAAGAGAAAACGTATTTGCCCGAAGGCGCCAACAGAAAACGGTTCGAGGGGGAAAAGAAGAGAGGCTGACGGGGGGGTCCCACATGTCAGGTTTGAAAACCTCGCCGGCGCCCGAAGACTGCGGTGGTCGCCGGCGTTGAACCACGGCGAGGCAGGGAGATCGGAGTGTACCAAGAGGTTCAGTGCGTCCTTCCGCGTCGGTGGGTGGTGGACTTGACCGACGGAGAGCACCACGTCGACGGCGACACTTTCTCCGGCGGACGGCGGCTCGGGCGATGGTGGAGAACTCCGGTGGGTGCTGCAAACTCCGAATTGAAGCGCGGGTCAGGAGAGTGGATGCATAAGGAAGCTACTGGCAAGAGTTGAGGGGTGGAGGTGCACGCACGGGAGCGAATCGAGCTGGATCCCGTGGCGGGTCGAGGCGGCCGGAGTTGGGGAAGAAGGCTCCCTCGGGGCTCTTCCAGTGGCTTGGCGTGGTGTTGGTGGGTGCAGAGGTGGTGTGGGTTCGAGTTCGAGCTCGGGGCCTCTATTTATAGGCGGTTCGAGGGGGTGGCCGTGAACGGGAAATCTCCGGCGAGCGATTACGGCGAGGCCGTGGTTGAGCAGGGAGTTTAAGTGGCCAGGCAGCATCAGGGAGGTTCACTGGTGCCGTTCCACTGCTAACCTTGGTCGGGCTTGGCGTAATGGCGCCGGTCCTCGACGGGGCGGCCGTACGGGCACGGCGGCGGCAGAGAGCGCGCTCCGCGCCTAGCAGTTCACGACGAGGGTGGCAGCGCGCACGGGGGAGTGGGTGGCCACGCGGCGGCCTCCGGTGGCTTGGGCGGCGCTGGACGGCGCCGTCTACGCTGCGCCCCTCTCTGGCGGCCGCAAAGCCGCCGCTGCCGTCGCTCACGGGGTGGCGCACCTCCTCCTGCTCGTCGCCGACGCCCGCAACCTTCCAGGCGTTCGTGCGGCGCAGGGACAAGAGGGAGGGGACGGGGAGCAAGGCGCCACCGCGGCACTGGCGAGATCGACGTCGGGCTCTGAAGAAAACGACAGCAGCTCTGAACTGTTATCTGAATTTACTGAACATGATAGCAACAGTGTCCAGCAGGTGTTCGATGAAATGATTTGGCAAGAAGAAATTTTTTTCTGGAGCTGGGACTTGGTGAGGTGACCTCTCAAAGCACCCAGAGGCTGCCTGATTTTTCTCAGATTTTTAGGAGAAGAATTCAAATGGAATTTCATCAAATTTGGCAAATCTGGTCCAAACTTGCAGCAAGTATAATTTGAAAAATTTGAACTGGAGACCAGTGGATCTTCATGGATCCTGGTTGAGGGCTCAAAGGACTAGATAGGGAAATTGGTTTGGAGGCAAAACTCAAAGCAGAAAGGGTAGCTCCTTTGTAAATCTCCAAAAGCTAGAATAGAGGGCAGAAATTGTTTTTGATGGGAAATAAATGGAAACAAAAATATGGGAGAGGTTCAACTTGCTGGATTTGAGGTATATCATGATCCAAAGATGGGGAAAGGTTTATGGAAGTGGATTTCCACTTAGGTCATGGCAAGAGGGATTTTGAGAAGGGGGAAAGGAATCATTCCAAATGCCATAGGGCTATTTAAAGGATTCTTCAAAAGAAATTTCCCAAATGAAAAGCATTTGGTTTTGAGTCCACATAAGATGGAAAAAAAACCTCCAAGACCAAAATCAAGTCTTGGGTGAATCCAAAACAAAACACTTGTCACAAAAGAAAATGTTTTGTGAGGGAAAAATCCTTTTAGAAGAAAATTTTAAATACCCTCCTCAAATCAAATAAAAGATTTTGATAAAACCAATAAAAAAATTTGGGTGTCACAACACCTACCCCCTTAGGAAAAATCTCGTCCTCGAGATTACTGCTGATCCTCAAATATATATGGATACTCCGCCTGGAAAAAATCTTCCATTTCCCATGTAGCTTCATCCTCGGTGTGGTTGCTCCACTGAACCTTGAAAAATTTAGTTGTTTTCTGTCGGGTCCTCCATTCAGACTCTTCCAATATCTTTACTGGCCGTTCTCTGTAGGTGAGATCTGGTTGCACATCAATGCTCTCATGAGACACATGCTTTTCCGGGTTACTCATACATTTCCTCAACTGTGAGACGTGGAACACGTCGTGGACGTCTGACAGCTCCTTGGGTAGGTCTAGTTGGTAGGCTACTGTGCCTCTTCGTGCAATCACACAGAATGGTCCAATAAATCTCGGGGCTAGCTTCCCCTTAATTTTGAACCGTTGTAGGCCCCTCATAGGAGATACTCGTAGGTATACGTAATCACCGGGTTCAAAGCTGACCTCACGATGTTTCTGATCATAATAGCTCTTCTGCCGGCTTTGGGCTGTCTTGAGTCTGTCCCTGATCTGTTTAACCTTCTCCTCGGCCTCCTTGAGCATGTCTGGGCCGAAGATACGACTGTCACCCGTTTCTGACCAATTCAGTGGGGTACGACACCTCCGTCCGTACAATGCTTCAAAGGGTGCCATTTGTAAGCTGGCTTGGTAACTGTTGTTGTAAGCAAACTCGGCATATGGCAAACTTTCTTCCCAACTGGATCCATAGGTGAGCACACAGGCTCTCAGCATGTCCTCTAGGATTTGGTTCACGCGTTCCGTTTGTCCATCAGTCTGAGGGTGGTACGCTGTACTGAAAGTTAGTTGCATGCCCAGAGCTTGTTGCAGGTGATCCCAAAATTTTGAGACAAATTGAGTGCCTCGGTCGGATATTATAGTCTTTGGGACTCCATGCAGACAAACTATACGGGAGAGGTAAAGCTTGGCTAGCCTTTGTGTGGAGTAGGTCGTCTTCACGGGAATGAAATGGGCTACCTTGGTTAGTCGATCTGTGATGACCCATATGGCATCATTTCCGCGTTGCGATCGAGGTAGTCCGACGATGAAGTCCATTCCGATTTCATCCCATTTCCACTCAGGTATCCTGTTTGGTTGTAGTAGCCCTGCTGGCTTTTGATGCTCGGCTTTAATGCGCTGACAAGAATCGCAACAAGCAATGAATGCGGCTATATCCCTTTTCATACCGTGCCACCAAAATCTTTCCTGAATGTCTTTGTACATTTTGGTTCCTCCAGGGTGGATCGAGTATGGAGCGGTGTGGCTTTCGGTTAGGATTTGTTGCTTGAGTTCCTCAATGTTTGGTACGCAAAGTCTGTCCCCGTACCATAATATTCCTTCATTGTCTGTGACGAACTCTGAAGCCTTGCCAAGGCTCACTTTTCTCTTTATACCTTCGATGCTGGGATGTCCCTGCTGAGCCTTCTTAATTTGTTCCATTAGGGTGGGATGTATCTCCAGATTTGATACGGTGCCCTCAGAGACTAACACCATGTTGAGTCTAGCGAACTCCTGCTGGAACTCAGGTCTCAAGTTCTGCGGACTGTCGTTGCCCGGGCTGGGGTTCCGACTAAGTGCATCTGCCACTACATTGGCCTTCCCTGGATGATAGTGAATACCGACATCATAGTCCTTGACCAATTCCAACCAGCGTCGCTGCCGTAAATTTAGCTCTGGTTGTGTGAAGATATATTTGAGGCTCTTATGGTCCGTATATATTTCACAACGGTTTCCCAACAGAAAGTGCCTCCATTCTTTGAGTGCATGGATGACCGCGGCTAGCTCCAAGTCATGAGTTGGATAATTTTCCTCATGTTTCCGTAGTTGCCTGGAAGCATACGCGACAACTTTGCCATCCTGCATCAGCACGCATTCGAGGCCCTTCCGGGACGCGTCACAATACACTTCAAAACTCTTGTGTATGTCTGGCACGGTCAAAACTGGTGTTGTTGTTAGTTTCTTCTTGAGTTCTTGGAAGCTTTTCTCGCATGCTTCCTTCCATACAAATTTCTTGTCTTTCTTGAGCAACTGTGTCATCGGTTTTGCCACTGTGGAGAATCCTTCAATAAATATCCGGTAATATCCAGCCATTCCAAGGAAACTCCGTACATCTGTCATGTTGGCTGGTGGTTTCCAGTCGAGTATGGCTTTGACTTTTTCTGGGTCTACGGCCACGCCCTCTTGGGTTAATATATGGCCTAGGAAACCAACTTGCCTTAGCCAAAATTCACACTTGCTAAATTTGGCGTACAACTGATGTTTCCTTAATTCTCCCAAAACAATTCTGAGATGCTCAGTATGCTCTTCTGGTGTTCTTGAATATACCAGAATGTTGTCAATGAATACCACAACAAATTTGTCCATGAATTTCATAAACACTTTGTTCATGAGGTGGACAAAATACGCGGGGGCATTCGTCAGTCCAAAAGGCATCACGGTGAACTCATATAGTCCGTATCTGGAGGTGAATGCCGTCTTAGGGATATCTTCAGTCCGTACTTTCAGTTGATGATATCCTGATCTTAAATCAATCTTTGAGAACACCTTGGCCTGCGCGAGCTAATCAAACAAATCATTTATCCGTGGCATCGGATATTTGTTTTTTATGGTGACCATATTGAGAGCTCGATAGTCTATACACAGTCTCAGTGTCCCATCCTTTTTCTTGGCGAATAAAACTGGCGAACCCCAGGGTGAGGAGCTGGCTCGAATAAATCCTTTGTCCAGTAGCTCCTTTATTTGTTTCTTCAATTCTACCAACTCTGAGGATGCCATTCTATAAGGTTTCTTATAAATGGGAGTGGTGCCAGGTGCTAGTTCAATGCTGAACTCTATCTCTCGGTCTGGTGGCATGCCTGGTAGTTCTTCAGGTAATACGTCGGGAAATTCGCACACCACTGGAACTTTTCTCAATTCTGAAATGTCTACTTTGTTCAGCTTTGGTTGCCGTGACCGTGGTCTCTCTTGAGCTGTAACCTTTTATTGTCTTACCGTGATAATGAGTGAGGATCACAGTCCGATTGAAACAATCAATAAATCCCTTGTTGGTAGTCAACCAGTCCATCCCTAGGATGACATCCAGTCCTTTATTTTCCAACACGATGAGATTAGCCTGAAACTTTAGTCCTTCGAACTCAATGGTCACTCCTTGGCAGTAACTCTGAGCGATCTGCTTATTCCCGAGGGACTTGATGATCATAGATTTTTCCAAGGGAAGTATCGGAAAACCATGTTGTGAAACAAAACTCTTCGAAATGAACGAATGAGAAGCTCCAGAATCAAACAAAACCGTGGCAGGTACTGTGTTGACAGGGAACGTACCGAGCACGATGTCTGGGGCATTCTGCGCTTCTTCCCTGGTCACATGGTTCAGGTGACCCTTCCTGTGGTTGTTGCTGGGATTGAAATTGTTGCGCTTGGGGGCTGGATTGTTCCCACCATTGTTTGGCTTGGGGGCCGAGTTCCTTGGTTTTGGGCACTGTTTGGCATAGTGCCCTTCTTCACCACAAGCATAGCAAGTGACCCCTGGACGGTACGTGAAGTCCTTGTCCCTTGAATGAAACTGCCTGGTTGGCCTTAGATCAGTAGTCGTGGATTTTCTTGCTTCATTCCTCGGAACCTCAGTCTTGCTTCGATTGTTGCGAGCAAGGGTCGTCTTGTCCCTTTTCCGCTTAGGGATATCCTCCAGACTACGGCGCTCATTCTCCAAGGTAATGGCCTTGTCAACCAGAGTTTTGAAATCTGGGAAAGTGTGTACAACCAGATGGCATCTTAGTGCCGGTGCCAGCCGTCCAAGAATTTTTCCATCCTCTTGTTCTCTGTCATGTGCTCGTCGTAGGCATAACGAGATAGCTGGGTAAACTGACCGTTGTATTCTGTTACGGACATGCCTCTCTGCTTGAGGTCATCAAATTCTCTTTTCTTGATCTTTATGATGCTCCTGGGGATGTGTGCCCCACGAAAGCCTTCCTTAAACTCCTCCCAGGTGATGTTGTGTTCACTGGGATGCATGTGTAGGAAGTTTTCCCACCATGCTGCAGCTGCTCCAGTGAGGTAGTGAGGTGCATAAAGCACCTTCTCATGATCTGAACACTGAGCAATAATCAGCTTTCTTTCGATGTCACGAAGCCAATCATCGGCTTCAAGTGGCCTATCAGTGTGAGCAAACGTTGGAGGGCGAGTCTGCTGTAATTCAGACAACTTGGAGTGTGGTTGATATGGCTCACGGTGGTTTCCCATATTGATGACGTGATTCATCATCTCTTGGTGTTGCTGCTGGCTTTGTTCGAAAAGGCGGCACACTTGAGATAAGGCTGCTTCGCTGTCCTGTTGACTAGACTGTCCCTGAGTGAAGTTGTTGCTGGTCTGTGTTCCATAAACTTCTTCTGGTTGATTGGGCATGGAACGAGTCCACGGACGAGACATTTTCCACTCTGGGGTATTATTTAGCAAAACTCATGAGAAGAACTGTGTGGCACACGGAAAATCTTGCAAAGGCAAAAAATTTAAAAGACCTCAAGATTTTTCAAGAAAACATAAACGGTTTCGCACGGAGAAGAACTGCTTAGACCATATCTTACACGCGAAACGCAAACATACGATATAACACTCAGGATGTGCGTACACATTCCTGGCATGTTATTTAGACTAGCACACTCCTCCGGAATGCAGCGCACACAACTACTACAAACTCAAGTACATGAAACATAACATACATGCAAACACAACGCGCGGCTACTCGGCGCACTCAGTCGGAGATGGTGAAGATGTCCTTCCCCCTGCCGAGGGTAAGACCCAGCGGTGCAGGAGACTCAACCTCCACCTCCTCCCTAGTAGGCTCCAGGCGCGTAGCACTGCGCTGAGGTGATGGCGCGCGTGCGACAGGCGGTAGTGCGGGTGCGGCAGGCGGTGCAGCTCTGACTGGAATAGGAGCGATCACTCGATCGAACTCCTCAGTGGTAGGCAGACGGCGAGCAGTGGCTAAAATGGCCGGTGAATAAGATGCTGAGGACGAGACGAATGTCAGCGGCGGTGCCATGTGGAGAAGCTCCTTCCTGCTGGCAGGACCGCCCCGAACTAAGTCCATGCGGGCAGCCACGAGATCGTCCACGAGGTTGTCGAAAGATTCCTCCAGAGCTTTGAGATACTCCACAACCATCTCGATGGCTTCATCTCGCTCTCCCCTATGGCAGGCGAATGCATAGTAACAAGTATATGGCACATGGCATGGGAGGTAGCGGTAGCGACGAGTCTTCATCATAGGAAGAATGTCCCGAAGGCGAGCTATCGCCTCACGGGCAGCCATCTGCATGGCATGCCTCTCCGTAGGCATGGCCCTTCCCACAAAACGGAAGTGGCGAGACGCAGAACGTCCTCCCTTGAATTGCACCACGGCCTGGTGCATAGACACGTCGTCGCTGAGCTTGTGCTGGTAAAGCGTGAACTCCGGACGAGTCGCTGGCCCGATCGCGAGCTTGGTGATGGAGACGAGGAGTTTGACAAACCCCTCGGGCACATTAGTGAAAACCCGAGTCTCGCAGTTGCTGCCAGCCATCTACAAAAGTAGGCAAAAATTCTGAGTAGTCATGTCATAAATTTATGATGACCAACAGAAAATAGCTACATTTGCAAAATGCTGAAAAAGCACAAAAGACGCTAATAACCGATTAGCGGTCGCACCTAGTGGCTTCCTACAGTCAGCCTGGCTCTGATACCAAGCTTGTCACGACCGGTTTTCCAATAAAAATATTTATTGAGAAATCGATCCCTTTTACGGACCAGTAGAGAAGAATCCTTCTTACTGGTAGACAAAGTCTTGATCACAGAAGAAAAATACCAGGAGTACTGAATATAATACAAGGTTGAGCGGAGACTGCTCAACAATTTATTACAAACTCGCCAAACTACATAAAGGCGGATAGGGTGGCATCACTACTAACTCACGATAAAAGCGGTGGTGGGTATATCACAGCGAAGTGGGTGATATGACTCCTGAAACTAACAACTCTTCGAGCGTCGGAGTGAGGCTCGAGGAGACTTATTGTGGGTGGCGGAAGCGTATACAATACAAGTGACCAATATCCAGGATCGCACGGGACTGACTGGGATTCCTCTAGGCGTCGGACTCACTATCAAACTCTTCATCCATGAGATCGCCTTCGTCAACATCTGGCCAAATCAACAAGCCAGGTGAGTACTATGAAAGTACTCGCAAGACAGTTCGGACATAAGATATAACAAATGTAGACATGATGCATATGAACAGATCAACAAGCGCACTCAGACAACGAGATAATAATGCATGGGAAAATAAAAGAGAAGTCGGGCGGTAGTCCTCCCGAAATCCCAAAGTAATACTGAGGGCCAATCGAGTGTCTGAAAGACTCCTCGGAAGGGTAAAGATAAAATAACAATGCCGCAGTCGGGCGTCAAGGCGACACCACATAAAGGGCTTATAATAAAATATAAATGACAGTGCATGCCACAGTCGGACGTCTGAGCGACATCACATAAAGGGCTTATATCAAAAGTAAATAACAAGAGTGCCACAGTCGGACGTCTGAGCGACATCACATAAAGGGCTTATATCAAAAGTAAATAACAAGAGTGCCACAGTCGGACGTCTGAGCGACATCACATAAAGGGCTTATATCATAACTTAATAATTCAGTAGTTCAAGAATATGCATCATTACAAGTACGAGATAAATAAAAGGTTGGTCCATCCACAGGAATAACAGTTAAACTTGGTTTACCACTCAAGCTTGTTCACGGGGATTTACCACGAGGATTGACATAGATATGGATATACTGGCCATGGTCCTTGACCATAGATACGATGACTCGGAAGGATTTGACTCTGCAGAGTTTCTACTTTAACCACAGCCAACGGATTTCAGTAGTCACGGGGACTAGTTCCGTTTACGGTGTTTTAGGAGAAACACATCTAACCAGTACACACCCATTCAACATTCCGAAGCCAGGAATCACCCTCGGCAATGTTCAAGAAAAACCTTGAGACGGGGAGGCTACAACCTCGCGTAGCATGGGATCAAATTTATATACGCGCGCTCTAAGGGGTGCCCCCCTCTCGGTCCCAACCGGAAACACCCATGCCCCCTGACCGGATGACTGGCTTTAATCCAGGGCCATGGAACCCTCATCCCGGCCCCTCTATTTGGTGTGTACACGGAAAGAGGTTACCAACTTACTAAACCGTATTCTTGGCAGAAAACATGTGGCGGCACGGAAAGGGGAAGAACGATAACGTGACTCAGTCCACGTTAACGTCGGAGTTTGTCGGATATCGTAAGGCTGGCATGCTACAACAATACCACCTTACTGCCTTTCATGTCACCACATGGCTAGGCCATCACTCATCAGAGATCACAGTAACTTCGGAACACACGGATAGTTGCCTTACATGCAACGAGATACTCACCGGTGCTCATATGCCATGCACAACCATTCAAGCAAACATGCAAAACACCCGTCATATCAAAGGTTCAAACATGCTTGCCTGGTTCGGAGAAGTCGGAGTCTAGCTCGGCGAAGTTCGCGGCTCCGTCACCTCTTCCGGAACCTACGGTATAGCGAAAACGTATACTAACGTGAAAATCAACGCGTGCACAAAATTTGTTCCAAATTTTTTCCAAATAAATACTATAAAAAACTAGACAAAAATACAAGACTGACAGAAAAAGAATCACTCAAAAATCATCTTTTGTTAAAAAGTTATAAGGGTTTTAGTCCAGGGACTAATCTGTGATGAAACAGAAAAGATCCAGGGCTTAACTGAGAAAACAGAAAACGGTTCGGAGTAAAAGACGTCAGTCCAAAGAGAAAACGTATTTGCCCGAAGGCGCCAACAGAAAACGGTTCGAGAGGGAAACAGAAGAGAGGCTGACGGGGGGGTCCCACATGTCAGGTTTAAAACCTCGCCGGCGCCCGAAGACTGCGGTGGTCGCCGGCGTTGAACCACGGCGAGGCAGGGAGATCGGAGTGTACCAAGAGGTTCAGTGCGTCCTTCCGCGTCGGTGGGTGGTGGACTTGACTGACGGAGAGCACCACGTCGACGGCGACACTTTCTCCGGCGGACGGCGGCTCGGGCGATGGTGGAGAACTCCGGTGGGTGCTGCAAACTCCGAATTGAAGCGCGGGTCAGGAGAGTGGATGCATAAGGAAGCTACTGGCAAGAGTTGAGGGGTGGAGGTGCACGCACGGGAGCGAATCGAGCTGGGTCCCGTGGCGGGTCGAGGCGGCCGGAGTTGGGGAAGAAGGCTCCCTCGGGGCTCTTCCAGTGGCTTGGCGTGGTGTTGGTGGAGTGCAGAGGTGGTGTGGGTTCGAGTTCGAGCTCGGGGCCTCTATTTATAGGCGATTCGAGGGGGTGGCCGTGAACGGGAAATCTCCGGCGAGCGATTACGGCGAGGCAGTGGTTGAGCAGGGAGTTTAAGTGGCCAGGCAGCATCAGGGAGGTTCACTGGTGCCGTTCCACTGCTAACCTTGGTCGGGCTTGGCGTAATTGCGCCGGTCCTCGACGGGGCGGCCGTACGGGCACGGCGGCGGCAGAGAGCGCGCTCCGCGCCTAGCAGTCCACGACGAAGGGTGGCAGCGCGCACGGGGGAGTGGGTGGCCACGCGGCGGCCTCCGGTGGCTTGGGCGGCGCTGGACGGCGCCGTCTACGCTGCGCCCCTCTCTGGCGGCCGCAAAGCCGCCGCTGCCGTCGCTCACGGGGTGGCGCACCTCCTCCTGCTCGTCGCCGACGCCCGCAACCTTCCAGGCGTTCGTGCGGCGCAGGGACAAGAGGGAGGGGACGGGGAGCAAGGCGCCACCGCGGCACTGGCGAGATCGACGTCGGGCTCTGAAGAAAACGACAGTAGATCACTGAACTGTTTATCTGAATTTACTGAACATGATAGCAACAGTGTCCAGCAGGTGTTCGATGAAATGATTTGGCAAGAAGAAGAAAAAATTCTGGAGCTGGGACTTGGTGAGGTGACCTCTCAAAGCACCCAGAGGCTGCCTGATTTTTTTCAGATTTTTAGGAGAAGAATTCAAATGGATTTCATCAAATTTGGCAAATCTGGTCCAAACTTGCAGCAAGTATAATTTGAAAAATTTGAACTGGAGGCCAGTGGATCTTCATGGATCCTGGTTGAGGGCTCAAAGGACTAGATTGGGAAATTGGTTTGGAGGCAAAACTCAAAGCAGAAAGGGTAGCTCCTTTGTAAATCTCCAAAAGCTAGAATAGAGGGCAGAAATTGTTTTTGATGGGAAAACAAATGGAAACAAAAATATGGGGAGGTTCAACTTGCTGGATTTGAGGTATATCATGATCCAAAGATGGGGAAAGGTTTATGGAAGTGGATTTCCACTTAGGTCATGGCAAGAGGGATTTTGAGAAGGGGGAAGGAATCATTCCAAATGCCATAGGGCTATTTAAAGGATTCTTCAAAAGAAATTTCCCAAATGAAAAGCATTTGGTTTTGAGTCCACATAAGATGGAAAATAACCTCCAAGACCAAAATCAAGTCTTGGGTGAATCCAAAACAAAACACTTGTCACAAAAGAAAATAGTTTGAGAGGGAAAATCCTTTTAGAAGAAAATTTTAAATACCCTCCTCAAATCAAATAAAAGATTTTGATAAAACCAATAAAAAAAATTGGGTGTCACAGCTACTTCGGACTTGTGAGGTGGCTAGTGGAAGCCTATCCGCGGTTGTACGTCATCAAGCTTTCTGTATGTATTGAAGGTGCCCGTATGGCCTTCGCTCGCTGCAAGATGTGGTGGGCGAAGATGACCGCTGTTGAAGTGTCCAGCGGGCCGCCAGAGGGCAAGGAGCACCGCACACCCGAAAAGTATTTTGCGGATGTCCTAGAAGGGTCTCGACTTGTAGCAGCTCAATGTTCGAAGGACATTATTTTCGAATGAATACATTCATGTTGTCCATGCCTTGTATTATAAAGACAAAGCTTGTTTTGTAATGTAATTTTGTTATGCTTTAAATTGTTTCCTCCTGTGCGGCCGTGTTATATTCAATCTGAGGGTTGGCCAGTCGTCGGCTTCTGCCCTCACGTAATTAGTACGGAGGTGTTCGGGATGGGATCTAAACAATCTTGATCCAATTATATGGTCCTTGAAGGAGTTGTTTAGCGCAACGAACAAGGCAATCAAACTATACGGCTTAAGCGCCCTCACTTAGCCATAGGAGTTTTATAATTAAGCAAGTGCGTAGCCCCTGGTCCAAGCCAGGGTGCTGTCAGCATGTGATCGGGAAGTGCCGATCCTTCGTGTGACGCGGAAAGAATCTCCAACGATTTTGTAACCCTCGAACAGCTGACCGGCTCTCGCCGTATCATGACAGTCAGTTTTCGGCTTTCTCTACTGAGGTGCTCATCCGGTCAAGGCCAGGGCACAATCGCAGTAGTTCTCCCTTTACTACCCTAGCCGATAGAGCGGAACGTAGGGTAGCAAGCACAGGAGCCGGGCAACCCAACTATTGACCAAAGACATGATTCGGAGCCAATGCATATAATGCTAAATTCGGGGTGCCGAACATCTATACAAGAAGTGTTCAGACTTTGTTGCCGTGTTATGGGGCGATAAGCAGCCCCTGGCGAATGTGAAATGTACAAAAGAGTACCGATGTAGCTGGTAAGCAGATCGAAATAAAATGAAGTAAGAAGCGAAAACCACAGAAACTGGGCCACAAATCATTTTTATTATAACTGAATGGATACGTCAAGGCGTATCTTATACAAATAGTGCGATAAGCACCCGGACTATTTAACATGCCGGGATCAAGAAGGGGCAGCATGCGGGTCCTGGAAAATAAGTAAAAATACCGTCAACAAGAACGTATGGAGGTTACCCTACGCACCTATGCTGCATGCCCCCTTTGTATGCCGATCCTTCGAAGGCGCTGGTGATTAGGCTCGTGAGAAAAGGACCATGAAACAGAAAGAAAAAGGTGTGTCCGAGGTCGGTCTAGCCGAACTGTAGATCCCGGGTTAGCTTGTGCCTCTGTCGACGTCCATGGAATTTCGAGTACGTAATTATGTTCGCGTGGTACGAATGCCGCTACTTCATCGGGATGGGGACGGAGGCCAAATTGCTATTCGAGCTCTTGACGAGCCGCGCTGTCCTGCTGCAGTGTAGTTCGGAACCTTTTGATGGTGTCCAAGGGCTTGGCAACCGCACTGTGGTGCTGCTTGAGAAGGCCGCTCTGTACCTCTGCTGCTAGGGCGGCAGTGTGCTCCTCTGTTCATAGGGAGCGTTCTGTATTGCCATTGACTATTATGACACCTCGTGGACCGGGCATCTTGAGCTTGAGATAAGCATAGTGTGGCACTGCGTTGAATCTGGCAAACGTTGTTCGTCCGAGCAGTGTGTGGTAGCCGCTGCGGAATGGGGCGATGTGGAAGATTAACTCCTCGCTTCGGAAATTGTCCGGAGAACCGAAGACCACTTCTAGCGTGATTGAGCCCGTACAGCGGGCCTCGACGCCTGGTATGACTCCTTTGAAGGTAGTCTTTGTTGGTTTGATCCGTGAGGGGTCAATGCCCATCTTCTGCACCGTGTCTTGATAGAGCAGGTTGAGGCTGCGACCACCGTCCATCAGGACTCGTGTTAGATGAAATCCGCCGATGATTGGGTCGAGGACCAATGCGGCCGAACCGCCATGACGGATACTGGTTGGGTGGTCCCGTCGATCAAAGGTGATCGGAAATGACGACCATGGATTGAATTTGGGAGCGACTAGCTCTACCGCGTAGACGCCCCTAAGTGCACTCTTACGCTCCCTTTTGGGGATGTGTGTAGCGTATATCATATTCACCGTTTTGACTTGAGGGGCGAATTTCTTCTGCCCCCCCAGTGTTCGGCTGCCGGGGCTCTTCGTCCTCGTCCTCACTTTGTGATCCCTTTTCTTTGTTTTCGGCATTTAACTTGCCAGCCTGCCTGAAAACCCAACAATCCCTGTTGGTATGATTGGCTTGCTTGTCCGGGGTGCTGTGCATCTGGCACGGGCGGTCGAGTATGCGGTCCAGGCTGGAAGGTCCTTCATTATTTCTTTTAGCCAGTGAATACGGCGTTGACTGTGGCGTCATCGGTGTTGTTGTCGTTGCTTCGGCGTTTGTGTCTGTTGCGCTGGAGCTTGCCAGTGCTATTCTTGGCCTCCGAGGGGCCTGTCTCGCTGGCTGTGTTGTTACTACGGGCCAGCCAACTGTCCTCTCCCGTGCAAAAGCGGGTCATGAGTGCCGTGAGGGCTGCCATGGACTTAGGCTTTTCTTGGCCGAGGTGGCGTGCCAGCCATTCGTCACGGATGCTGTGTTTAAAGCCTGCTAAGGCCTTGGCGTCCGGACAGTCAACGAGCTGGTTCTTTTTGGTTAGGAACCTAGTCCAGTATTTTCTGGATGATTCTCCAGGTTGTTGAACTATGTGGCTTAAGTCATCGGCGTCTGGTGGCCGGACATAAGTCCCTTGGAAGTTGTCCAGGAAGCCTCCTCCAAGTCCTCCCAGCTGCCGATAGAATTTTACGGCAGGCTGTTAAGCCAGTGCCGAGCTGGCCCTTTGAGCTTTAGTGGGAGGTATTTGATGGCGTGGAGGTCGTCTCCTCGGGCCATATGTATGTGGAGAATGAAATTCTCGATCCATACTGCGGGATCGGTTGTGCCGTCGTATGATTCGATGTTGATGGGCTTGAACCCCTCGGGGAATTCATGGTCCAGTATTTCATCTGTGAAGCAGAGAGGGTGTGCGGCGCCTATATATCGGACCGAGTCGTGGCGTAGCTCTGATGGACTCCGTCTGCGGTATTCGGCCCAGCGTGGTTAGATTTATCACGTCCGAATAGGTAGCCTTCTTCGTGCCTCGAGGCACGCCCTCGCGATCCGTAGATCGATCCTGTGTGTCCTGTTCTATCATCCAGGATTTGCCGGAGGTCGTATGCGTGACCCCGAACTCTTCCGTCTCTATTTTTACGAGGTGGTGGGGCGGGCTGCTGTTCGGCCTGAGTTGCCGCTTTGTCCCGGTAGCGGGGTGGCCTGTCACCCGCCCTGTCTCGACCACGCGGTGGTCGTTCCGCATTACGCGAGGGAGATGTGTGCTCCGGTGCCTCCTCATCGAATTGAGGTAGCAGTCTGCGTTTCGGGTAGCTCTTGGCTGGGCGCTTGAGGCCGTATTCTTCAGCTGTCAGGACATTAGTCCATCTGTCGACGAGTATATCTTGTTCGGCTTGAAGTTGCTACTGTTTATTTTTCAGGCTCCTTACAGTGGCTATGAGCTGTAGCTTGAAGCGCTCCTGCTCGAGAGGATCCTCGGGCACGATGAAATCGTCGTTGCCGAGGCTTTTCTCCTCCTCGGAGGGTGGATGATAGCTATCGTCCTCCGGGTCATCTTCTATGGCCTGTTTATCAGGGTTATCCTGCTCATTGCCGCTTTCCTCCTGTTCGGACGTAGCTCCGATATGGTCTTCGTTGTTTTCGGCGTCGCTCGGAGTGCTATTTTCTCCGATGCCAGTGTTGCTATCCTTTGAGCGGCGAGGCTTAGAACGGCGTTTGGGGAGCCGACGCTTGGACTGCGTCTCCGAGGGTTTATTTTTATCTGGCTCTTCTTTGTCATCGCCGGATCCTTTAGGTGTATCAACCATGTACACATCGTACGAAGAGGTGGCCGTCCAACGTCCAGTGAATGGAGGGTCTTGGCCTTGCTCCTTGTCGGCATCGTCGTCCATACCGTTGATGTCTTTGGAGCCATAGTCGAGCACGTCGGTTAAGTCATTGACGGTGGCTATGAAGTGGGTGGCGGGTGGGAAGCAAAATTCCTCGTCATCCGCCACTAGCTCGAACCGAACATAGTTCGGCTGTGAGTCTTCCTCCAAGGACAACTTCTTCAAAGAGTTTAGTATGTCACCCAAAGGCAAATGCTGGAAGATGTCTGCGGCGATAATTTTGAAAATTGATAACCGATCCAGCTCGGTGTCCGCAGGCGCATCTGGTCCGGAACGTATGGCTGGGTACGAGTCCGGAGTTCTATTGATGCAAGCATTGTAGGATGTCGAGTCTGTGTGCGGCTCCAACGCCATAGGCTTCGTGTCCTCGGAGGGCGCGATCTGCTTCGATTCTGAAGCCATTGCGGCAACAGGATCCATCTCCTGGACATAGTCCGATAACAGATTTAAGTCATGTTCATCAGAGCAAGGGGAGGCAACTGCCGCGGTCTCGAATCCATTGAAGATCAAGTCTCCACGGATATCCGCGATGTAGTTTAGGCTTCCAAATCTGACCTGATGGCCAGGGGCGTAGCTATCGACCTGCTCTAGATGGCCAAACGAGTTGGCCCGCAGTACGAAGCCGCCGAACACAAAAATTTGTCCGGGGAGAAAGGTTTCTCCCTGGACGGTGTCATTACTGACAATCGAAGGGGCCATCGAATCCTTTCGTCGATGGCACAGTGGAACTCTCAATGAAAGCACCAATGTCGATGTCAAAACCGGCGGATCTCGGGTAGGGGGTCCCGAACTGTGCGTCTAGGATCGATGGTAACAGGAGACGGGGGACACGATGTTTATCCAGGTTCGGGCCCTCTCTATGGAGGTAATACCCTACTTCCTGCTTGATTGATTGTAGCGACCAGACCTCAAACAGTCTGATCTACCGTGCATCAGTGTCATCCCTAGATCAGTAATGCTGACACGCACAGTACTTGGAGGATTTATAACAGAGTAGCAATCACACACTTATTACATCGAGTATCTCAAGAGAGAAATAAGTATGACAAATATGGCTTAAGGCCATCTAAAACGATAACAGCGGAAGACTTGGAAGATAAGTGAGTCCATCAACTCCAACGGTATCACTGAGTATAAGACCACGACCTAAGGCACCTTACTCGTCGTCTGAAAAGTCTGCAACATGAAACGTTGCAGCCCGAAAACGGGTCAGCACATGGAATATGCTGGCAGCGTAACACATAGAGAGTAATGAACAGAATAATGCTATACTACATGCATATATGGCTGGTAGAAGGCTCTATGGTTACAGTTTTGCGAAAAGCCAATTTTTCCCTACTGTAAAGGAATAAATTTTATTTAACTATCATGGTGGTTGTTAAACATTGAGATGGTTGACAGCATCTCAATCCCAATTAAGTATCATCATTAACCCAACAAATTAATTATAGTAACATGGTGATGAGATTCACATGATAATTCAGATACTAGATACTCAAGATGTCCATAACCGGGGACACGGCTAACCATGATAAGTTTATACACTCTGCAGAGGTTTGTGCACTTTTCCCCACAAGACTCGATCGCCTCCGCTTGATTCTCGCACTACATGATGTTTGAGAAACGGATGACCGAGACACAGTCTTTCAGAAACAATAACTCTTTACTCCGGGTGGACAGTTACACCTACTTTCCCCTACATCTGCTAGCCCACCTCTTCAAGAGGTCATGTAACCTACTCAACTATGCTAGAGCCCATAATAGCTTGTGGCTGCACACGGAAGTTTCTAGCATGAATAATCTCATGATCCCTTTGAGCCTGGGTGGCGGTCCTTAGAAAAATAGGCAACACTGGATTCCCCAGGTGCCTCAATCCACCCAGATGTGTGTTTTAGTTGCCACCTTAAGTAAACCATTAATTAACAATCTCACATCTATCATGGATACACTCACCCAATCCACGTCTACTAGCATAGCATAGCAATATAAGCAAATGTAGAAGTAACTCCCAAGGTTTGATAACAAAACAGGTAATAGGTACTACCTCATCTACTTCCCAATACCCACAATTTAATTAGATCCTAATCATGCAATGTTTGAGGATTGGTCTAATGCAATAAAACTGGGTAGTAAAGAGGTATGATCAAAGTGTTACTTGCCTTGCTGATGATCCGTGTAACCTAGAGATTCGAAGTAGCAAGCGGCGCACTCCAGGTACTCTATCGCAAACAAACAAGCAAACAAACAATAAGCACTCATCTAATGCACAAGCAAAACTCAAATAAAAGATCTAACCAGAAAGTTCAACTTAAGAACTCCGGTTTGCAAAAAGAATCAAATCAAACGAAGCAACGAAAGTCAAACGACGAAAGAAACAGGCTTCTTTTACTAATCTGGATCTAAGTCAAATTTTACAGTAGCAAAAACTTGTTTGAGTTGGTTAAACGGAAAGAGAATTTCGAGATGAAACTCTAGGCGCTTGAATCGCCTGATTCCGATAAACGAGCGAAAAGATAAACTAAAACGAAAAACAGATCGGAAATCGCGATCTGGAATAATCGCGGAAAATCCGAGAAAAAGAAAACTGACGAACAGCTAATCGAACGGACGTTCGTTAACTGCGGCTAAACGGTGAATGCGTCCGTTAAAACGAACGGACCGGCGAACGTTCACTAACTAACTAAACCGGATAAAAAAATAAACCGATCTATAAAAAAAATAAACCTAGGGTTTCAAAATAAACCGAATCGGTTTTTAAAAAAAAACGGACTCGGGGCGGCGGCGGCTTCGGTTACCTCCGGCGAGGTTACTCCGGCGGGGCGGGACGGGCTCCGGCGGGGTCAGGGGTGCGGCGGGGCTGCGGGCGTCGACTGGAGGCGACGGGCGGCGACGAGGGGGCTTCGGGCGGCGGCGTTTGGCGGCTCCGGCGTCGGCTCCTTCGGGCGTCGGCATCGGGCGGCTCCGGCGGGGCTCCTTCGGCGGCGGGGCGCGGGACGGGGTTAGGGAGGCGGCGGGGTCGGCGGGTACTTATAGAAGGGGAGGGGGCTGCCGTGGGGGAGGGGGCAAGACGGCGGGGTGGCGGCCTCGAGCCGGACTCGGGCAGCGGCGCGTGCTCGATCCGGTCTCCAGGAGGGACACGGAGGCGCGGGGAGATGGGCCGGCCTGGCTCAGCTGGGCCTCGGCCCAGTCGGGCGCGGGATCTTTTTTTAAATAATTCCGCTAAACCTAAAAAAATCCTAGAAAAATAAATAAAAATCTAAAAATGCTAGAATAAATTTTCACCACCTAATTAAAATAATTAGAACGAGATGAAAATTTTCCTGGCCCTAAAAATGCAGTTTTGAAAACGTGCAATTTTTCTTATAAAAATAAAATTGCAAATAAAATCCGAATAAAATCAAATATTTGATTTTAATATTTTACCTCCAATATTTCAATTATTTTGGACAAGTCATATTTTCTCATCTCATTTATTTTAATATGAAATATTTTTCGGAGAGAAAAATAATTAAAACCAAAAATCCTCGTTTCATGATTTGATAAAACTCAAATATGAAAACCGGGAAAATCCCCAACTCTCGCCTAGGGTCCTTGAGTTGCTTAGGATTTCGAGGATTTGCCAAAATGCAATAAAATATGCTATGCAATGATGATCTAATGTATAACATTCCAAATTGAAAATTTGAGATGTTAAATTGATCTTGATGAATATAGGTGTTACAAGAGTTGATCTACCACGAGATCGTAACGGCTAAACCCTAGAAGTCTAGCCTATCAGTATATGGTAATGAATCTGTCCTATCCGGACTATGCTCTCCAGTTTATATAGACACCGGAGAGATCTAGGGTTACATGGAGTCGGTTATATAAGAAGGAATCTTCATAATTGGCCGCCAAGCTTGCCTTCCACGCCAAGGAGAGTCCACTCCGGACACGGGAATAGTCTTCGGTCTACGTGTCTTCACAGCCCATCAGTCCGGCCCAATAGATAACAGGCCGGACGCCCGAGGACCCCTTAATCCAGGACTCCCTCAGGGGGGGCTTGCCGGAGTTAAGGAAGAACCAGCCACAGCGGGGAGGGGGCTCGCCGGAGAAGTACCCCACTATCTATCTTAGGGTTCAGGTTGGGGGCGGTGGTCGCCGGCGGTGGTGGGGCGGTGGCGTGGGGATCGCCGGAGAAAAAGCTCGGCACGGGGGGGCCTAGAGGGATGGTCGGGGCGGTGGGGAGTGTTTTCGGGGCGGGCGGGGCGGCTGTTTGGCCGGTGGTGGCTGGCGGCTCAGGGGGTGGAGGTTGAAGATGAACTGCAGGCCCTTGATTTCATATCCAACGACTGCAAAATCGACTGACCAGAGATGAAAAAGTCAGTCGACTGACGTGTAGCCTCACCTCTAGTGCGTTCAGTTTCGACAGTAAAATTCTGTTTCGACAGCAAAATTCAGTTTCGACAGTTAAGTTCAGTTTCGACAGTTAAATTCGGTTTCGACAGTTAAGTTCAAAGATGAGCGGCTGATGTATACATCTAGCACTTTGTGGTTATGTATTTTACGTCACCTATTGGAGATGCTATTAGAATTCCACTCAGGTTAATGCTGTCTCTCTTGTCCTGCTTCAGCCTCAGCGTCGTACAACTCATCGGAGCTGCTCCAACGACGAAACCCTCCATCACAACGGAGCAGTACCTCGGGCTCCATCTCCAGACGCCTAAGATCTTCTTCCCCTCCTCCGACAGCCAAGTCAGCCGGAGCATCCTCACCGGCCAACCCAATCACGCTGAGATCGACATGGCTTCGCCAAAGAGGTTGTACACTTGTTGCATATCTTTTTTACTCTACATGTTATATATATTGTCCACTAAGCACACGGAGTAATGGGAAAATTATTTTATCCTACTATATGACAAGCAGTGAGGTACCAGGCAACTTAGCTATCCATGATGGACTCTCTTGAACGTCGTCATTATTTATCTCTGCGCGTTTGAGCTGTGCATTTGTCGATGGCCCTGGGGGTTGAGCTAGTAGGGCAGTGGCCTGGGTCCAAAGTAATAGAAGTAGCACAAAAACATTTTTTTAGTGTAGGATTTTCCTTGCTCAAGCCTGCCTACTGGAATCGCGAGTGCTTGAAAGGAAAAGTGAATAAAAAACATAGGAATTGGAAAGTTTCGTATGGTACTACTTTTCATGAATTTGGTGCAAAGGAATGGAGCAAAGGAAAACTGTAGGATTTGTTCCTTTAGTGTCTCCTTGAAAGAAAAACCGTAGGAAATTTAATTTCCACTTGTCCTCCTTTTCAAATTCCTATTCATGAAGCACAAGACTAAGAGATAGTAGCATAATAGCATTATAACCATACATTTTCTTGTGGTTTGACTTAATCTCACCATGCTTCTTTGCATCCTGTGATCTTCCAACTCTTGTGAACCAAACACCCAGATTGGCAGAAATCCTGTGTTTTTAAATTCTTTGTTTTGCACGTGCATTCCTATCCTATTCCTATCTATTTCCTATCCCTGCATTGTTAGAATCCTCAAATTCGAAGAAGCCCTTACACAATTACTTCTATTACAGATATGTGTCAAAGAAAACCTTGTGTGGTTTGTCCTGCTCCTGCGGTGCTGTGTTCCACCCCAGCTCAGCTGCTCCAACGACGGAAGGGTTCACCACAGCAGGGATCCACTCTGCAGACTGTCTTTCGCTGCCTCAGATCTTCTTCCCCGCCGCCGGCAGCCACGACAACTGCATTACCATCATCAACTGACCAGATGACCTTGAGGACTGCACGCAAGAGAGGTCGCACTCTTCCGTGTCTGCTTATGTTATGCATCGCTTAATATGATGACATGCTACTTTATCGTCGTGTTCACCTATTAGACTCCGAGTCAGGTCCAAACTTATGCTGAAACTTGAGGTTTTTAAATGGTTGTAGGGTACATATTGGGGCAGCAATCAGTACTATCTGTCTACTATCTGGTTAATCTCGGGTGTCTACTATGAGTTTCATGTTGGGTGCAAACAAACATTAAAGGAGCCATTATCTATATTTTTTTAACTAAAGCTATTATCTGCCTGCTATCATTGGTTTTGGGTCTATCCACAGTTTGCTACCATCACTCTGGATTTGTGCATGCACTCCTTACATAATCT
Source organism: Triticum aestivum (assembly GCF_018294505.1). Lineage (NCBI taxonomy): Eukaryota > Viridiplantae > Streptophyta > Magnoliopsida > Poales > Poaceae > Triticum > Triticum aestivum. The sequence continues at coordinate 73,555,686 of NC_057805.1, forward strand.
CACTATGTTTTATTCCTATGCATGTCAGTTATTGTACACAATGGAACTGAACATGTAGAGCAAAAGAGACGAGCCTTGCGTGGCAATAAAATTTCATGCAGACGTCGCTCCATGGTGGGCGCAAAGGCAGCCCCCTCCACCCATTTCGGATCATAATCAAGAGGAAGATGCCTGTTCGGAGGGGGATTCAGAAGCAAAAGACCACTCCTATTTACCCCATGAGGTCTTTGCTCTAACTTGGCATGCTGATGTTGGTTATATCATGCATATGGTGCCTTGCATTGCTTACTTTATACATCAAATATGTCTACTGCTTAGTTTAGACATGCTTTGTGTGAATGCCATCTGTTTAGTTTATTCATCGTTTATGTGAATTATGCAATGCCATCTTGTTTAGCCAGGCATCATATATGTGAATTTTGCAATGCCATCCTGCTTAGCCAGTCATCTTATATGTGAATTATATCAGGCCATCCTTTTTTTCCATTACGTATTACATTTGTCAACAATGTTAGTACATTCAACTACTCTTCGTGTGCATCAGCCATTTGACACGGTGATGGAAAATTCTGGACTGAAAACAAGGTCTTCAGAGCAGACTATGCTATCTGACGAAGCGCATATCTCGCTGGTTACAGATAGCTCCTCGGAGGAGGATTCAGAGACAGATGACCAGTCCTATTCCCCCCCCCCCCCCCGAGGTGTATGCTCTAATTAACTTGGCAGGGTTATGTTGCTCATATCGTGCGTATGGTGTCTTGCATTGCGATGTCATTTGATTAGTTTAGACATGCTTTGTGTGAATGCCACCTGTTTAGTGTCTAATTACCATATATGTGAATTATGCATTGCCATCTTGTTGCAAGACATTATATATGTGAATTATGCAATGCTATCTTGTTGCAAAGGCATTATATATGTGAATTATGCAATGCCATGCTGTTGAGCCAATCATCATGTATGTGAATTATATCATGCTATCATTTTTTTGTATTACATGTTCCATTTGTCGACAACATTTGTATATTCAACTACTCTTCATGTGCATCAGCCATTTGAAGCGGTGATGGAAGTATCTGGAGTGAAAACAAGGTATTAAGAGTAGACAATGCTACCTGCTGAAGCAGACATCTTGCTGGATACAAAGAGCTCCTCAGAGGAGGATTCAGAGACTGATGACCAGTCCTATTTCCCCCCTGAGGTCTATGCTCAAACTTAGCAGGGTTATATTACCCATGTCATGCATGTTATCTTGCATTGCTTAGTTTTTACATCATATATGGATTGCCATCTGCTTACTTGCTTACTATATAAATCATATATTTGAATTATATCATGCCATCATGTTTACATACATAACATCTATCTGAATTATGGCATGGCAACCCATTTAATAAAGACATCATATAGTTATATCATCTCATCATGTTTAGTGTTTACAGTCATCATATTTTGAATTATGTCATTCTATTCGGGAATTATATCATGCTATCATGTTTCCATAGGCGGCATGTATGCGAATTATGGCATGCCAACCTATTTAATAAACACATTATATAGTTATATCATGTCATCATGTTTACATATTCATCATATTTTGAACTATGTCTTTCCATCTTTTTTAGTTAGCCATCATAATGTGAAATTGTATCATGCTATCCTGTTTAGTTAGCCATCATATATGTGAAATTGTGTCATGCTATCCTGTTTGGTTAGACAACATAAATGTGAATTATTTCATGCCCTCTTTTATTCCCCACTATCCATTGCACCTGTCTATCATACAATGTCTGTACATTCAATTACATTTCTTGTTTATCAGCCATTTGAATTGAGAGGGTGATGGCAGTATCTAAGGGAGTAACAACACGGTCTTCAGAAAAGATAGTGCTACTAGTTGATGCAGATAGAACCACGGTTGTACTTGCCCAAGAACCAGCCCCACCACACATAACCCAGACTCTCGCAGATTGTACCCCTACCCAGTTGGACAGAGAACCAGCTACACCCCTTCTAACCCCAACCCTAGCAGATAGTAACCCAGTTCTAGTTGACACAGCACCGTCTCCACCACAGAGCACCCAAACATGAGCAGTTAGTAAGGGAACTGCAGTGCCCAAAGCACGAGGACCACCACTCCGAATCCCAACTCAACGCTTAAAGGAGAAGAAGAATTGTTCTCAGGTCAGGTTCTGTAGCTATGGTTCATACTCCTTTGCTCTTGCATCACTGTATTTACTCAGACCAACTATTTTCAAATTTGAAGGATGGAATTGAAACTCCAATGGCGCAATAGGTATGTTTTAAACTTGTTTCTTTAACTGGTTTGCTATTGTAACTTGCTCTATATTGACTTCAGTTTCAATTGAATAAACAGTTATGTTCTCATGTCATGCACATTACAAGTGTCTCTATAGTTTCCCACACTTATATTCTGTCTATTCTGCTTTGTCTTGAACAAATATTATTTGAACTGTGTCTCTATCTTGATTTGGCAACAAAAACTAGAATGATATAGACCATAAAGTGACCATGGTACATAGATATATGTTTGTTTCATGCTGTTATCCTGTGCACTTTACTACTGAACTAATTTACCAAAATGAGTTTCATATACAACATGGTAAACCTGTGATGTGTCTGCTTGTTTCGCTTTTAGAATGCGGACAAAATATTGGGGAACAGTACCCCATTATGCAATGGTGAAGGAAGTAATGCAGATAAGGTTCAAGATAGTGAGACATCCCTGTTGGTCTCCAAGAAAGCTGATAAAATCTACCTTGATGACAGTGAGAGAACCCAGAAGTCCTGTCTTGATGTAGTGTTCGAGTTACTGGCCACTACTGCTGGCTCAAGCTCTTCGAACTCGCTGCCTGAATCAGTTCGTCTTCTTGAGTCTCAGCTTCAAGTTGAAAGACATCAATCAGATGTGTTGCGACAGGAAGCTGAAGGACTGAGGAAGTCCCTGCAGAATTCAGATGCATACTTTCTGGTGCAACAGCAAGCGCTGGAGGATTTAAGCGCCAAACAAGAGAAAGTTAATAAGCTTGCTAAGCATCTTGCCAGCATTATGGGTACCCAGGATATTGTTTCTTGAGATCTTCTGAAGTGGTTTCAGTTCTGGACATGTTTTGCTGCGGCGTTTATTTGCACTGGTCGCCAACTTTGACAACTAGTGTATATGATATGCTGCTTTGTTCCCTATATTTGCACTGGTGGCGAACTTTGATGCCCAGTGGATGTAATATGTGTAATAGCCGTGATAGCCTAGCGTAAGTTGCTTGGTTATCTATTTCCTTGTTGTCTTGTTTATTTGTTTGCTTGTAGTCAGTGTTGTTCTTTTTCCGCGGTTTGCTAGTGGCCGCAATAACCTTTTTTTAAACTAGGCCACAATAACCATGGGCTACATATTTACTGTAGTGACACTGGGCCTTCTACGGGCCGTAGAAACAATGGGCCTTCTACGGGGCGTAGAAACAATGGGCCTTCTACGGGTCGTATCATCAATGGGCCTTCTACGGGCCGTATTATCAATGGGTCTTCTACGGGCCGTATGATCGATTGCCCAAACATGGGCCAATAACATACCGCTTTATGGCCGTAAACGGGCTAGAGTTGGAATCGTCCGTTCATGGGCCGACCATAATGGGCCGTCATTAATCAGTAACGGGCCGACTGTAAGCACGGGCTGAATTTGGCCCACGAGCAGAAAACGACAGTAACGGGCCGGAAGTAACCGAATGCTGGAAATGAGCCCAAGAATAAATGGGCCCTGAGAAGGCCAAAAGATAACATGGGCTGGAAACGTCCCAACGGAATAATGGGCCGTTAATGGGTATAAAGTGATACACTGTTCATTATGGGCCAGTTTTACCACGGGCCGTTAACGGGCCGAGGGTTACTAAGGGCCTCAGATGGGCCAAAAGACGTCATGGGCCATACATGGGCCGGAAGTTAAATCGGGCTGGAATTATATTGGACGGCCCAGATGACGCTACTGGGCCTAATTCGGATAGGCCGTAAACGGGCCCTGGGTTAGCGGGCTGTAAATGGGCTATATGCGAACAGGCCATTAACAGGCTTGCCGTGGGCCGGCCCGCCACCTTTTGACCAAGTCAAACAGGCCGGCCTTTTCACAGGAATGGGCCTCTGTTGGGCTGTGCCACGTGTCAACGTATCATAGGCGCTTTGGGTCCAATGAGTGGATTCTGTCCCAACGGTGAGCCGACACGTGTTTCCTCCAGCCAATGATGATTTTACACATGGAAAATCCCCATTGGTCGGGGCTGTTAACGGGTTATCGGATCCAAAACCGGACCCAATAGCTTAACGGCGTTCCGTTACGGTGGATGCCACGTGTCAGTCACCCTTGACGAAAGCACTTCTGTGACGCGCGATTTATCGTCATGGAAGTGGACACTTCCGTGATGATAATGTTGGTAATGTCATGGTAATGTCATGGAAGTGTCTAGCAGCACAGGTATGACTATCTTGATTCTGTCATAAATTTGTCATGGATGTACATGCATGACAAAAAACACGACCTACTATGACAAACACGTATCATCACGGAAGTGTATTTTTTTGTAGGGCACCTAAGTGACGCATTAAATGCGTCTTGTCCTATAATACGGGCGATAAGCTCATAGTACTGTAGGCCTTTCCACCTCATGTGTACCACTGTGGCAGCCCCTTTCGACTATAAAAGGAGGCCCATGGCGTACTGGGGGGGATTCGGCTCTTTTGAACTACGCAGCCACCATAGCTAGTTCGAGAGCTCAATAACTCTCTCAAATACACACCAAAGCAGGACTAGGGTATTACGCATCCTCGCGGCCCGAACCTGGGTAAATGATCCTTGTGTTGACTGCTAATCCTGCTCTTCTCATAACCCTGCACCCCGGCAACCGTAGTAGGGATTCTTGTGATCCCATAGGTGTCGTTTCCCATTGACAGTATCAAATACCCAGGGATTACTATAAACACTAGTAAATACACATCAATAACATGTATGTCACATATACCTTTGTTCACTTTGCCATCCTCCTTATCCGCCAAGTATTTGGGGTAGTTCCGTTTCCAGTGACCATTTCCTTTGCAGTAGAAGCACTCAGTTTCAGGCTTGGGTTCAGCTTTGGGCTTCTTCACGGGAGTGGCAACTTGCTTGCCATTCTTCTTAAAGTTCCCTTTCTTTCCCTTTGCCCTTTTTCTTGAAACTAGTGGTCTTGTTAACCATCAACACTTCATGCTCTTTCTTGATTTCTACCTTCGTGGACTTCAACATCAGGAAGAGCTCGGGAATCATTTTCGCCATCCCTTGCATATTATAGTTCATCATGAAGTTCTAGTAACTTGGTGATAGTGACTAGAGAACTCTGTCAATCACTATCTTATCTGGAAGATTAACTCCCACTTGATTCAAGCGATTGTAGTACTCAAACATTCCGAGCACATGCTCGCTGGTTGAGCTATTCTTCTCCATCTTGTCGGCAAAGTACTTGTCAAAGGTCTCATACCTCTCAACACGGGCATGAGAATGAAATACCAATTTCATGTCTTGGAACATCTCATATGCTCTGTGGCGTTCAAAACGTTTTTGAAGTCCCAGTTCTAAGCCATAAAGCATGGTGCACTAAACTATCAAGTAGTCATCATACCAAGCTTTGTCAAACGTTCATAACGTCTGCATCTGCTCCTGCAATAGGTCTGTCACCTAGCGGTGCATCAAGGACATAATTCTTCTGTGCAACAATGAGGATAATCCTCAGATCCCGAACCAAGTCTGCTCATTACTACTATCATCTTCCAACTTATTTTTCTCTAGGAACATATCAAAAATAAATGGGGAGCTACATCGCGAGCTATTGATCTACAACATAATTTCCAAATACTATCAAGACTAAGTTCATGATAAATTAAAGTTCAATTAATCATATTACTTAAGAACTGCCACTTAGATAGACATCCCTCCAGTCTTCTAAATGATCACGTGATCCATATCAACTAAACCATGTCCGATCATCATGTGAGATGGAGTATTTTTCAATGGTAAACATCTCTATGTTGATCATATCTATTATATGATTCACGTTCGACCTTTCGTTCTCAGTGTTTCGAGGCCATATCTGCATTTGCTAGGCTCGTCAAGTTTAACCCGAGTATTCTGCGTGTGCAAAACTGGCTTGCACCCGTTGTATGTGAACGTAGAGCTTATCACACCCGATCATCACGTGGTGTCTCGGCACGACGAACTGTAGCAACGGTGGATACTCAGGGAGAACACTTGTACCTTGAAATTTTAGTGAGAGATCATCCTATAATGCCCGCTGTACTAAGCAAAATAAGATGCATAAAGGATAAACATCCACTACAAAAAAGACACATCCGTGACATTTTGGGCCGAACGAATTTTTTCTGTCATGCTTATGACACTTCTATGACGATAATTGTGACAAAACCCGTATCATCATAGATGTGGTGGCTCCTACTTCTATGACAAAAAATCATGACAGAAATGGGCTTTTCGTCCTGGGCGGGCCGGACACGCAGCTGCATGACATTCTTTGGGCCGTCATGACGGAAAAACCGTGGTAGAAGCGAGGGCGAGGAAAATATCGGGGAGTTCCCGGTTACGGTGGGTGGTCGGGGCCGAGCGATGCGCGTTCTCTCATACGTACGCGCGGTGTGCGAGGCGTTGCGCTCTAACTGAACCCGAGCGAGGCGTTGGGCTCTAACTGAACCCGAGCGATTGCACTGAGCTACGTTACTGAACCTCGAGCGATCGATCGCCTTGCTGTTAACTGAACCCGAGCGATTCCTTCGCTACTGCTACTAACTGAAGCCGATCGATCCTGCCTTCCTTGATGAACAGTGAGTGTTGTTGAGGGGTTTGGATGAACAGTTCCTGGTGGGGGTTGGATGAACAGGACCCCGTGGTAGTAGAGGCCGTTGCCGCTGGATGAACAGGACCCCGATCAATCGAGCCGGTGGATGAACAGGACACCATGGAGGGGTGGATGAACAGGACCCCGTGGAGGGCTAGATAAACAGGACGACCCCGTGGAGGGCTGGTTGAACAGTAGCCAGTGGAGGGTTGGATGAACAGTAGCCCATGGAGGGGTGGTTGAACAGGACCCCATGGAGAGGGCTGGTTGAACAGTAGCCGGTGGAGGAGCGCGCAGTGGAGGCTGGATGAACAGGAGCACGTGGATGAACAGTCGCAGGTGGAGGCTGGAGGAGGTCGACGGTGGATGAACAGTAGCCCCGTGGAGGATGGAGGAGGTCGACGGTGGAGATGAACAGTGTCCCGTGGAGTCCCATTTTGCGGTACGCCACACCCCTCCCAATGAACAGGACCCCCGTCTCGACCGTAGCGCTCCAACACAAGTCCGTTTCCTCCGTTTTGTGGTATGCCACACCCCTCCCGATCAACAGGACCCCGTTTCGATCGTAGGAGGTCTGTTTCCTCCAGTTTGCGGTACGCCAGACCCCTCCCAATGAACAGGATACCGTTTCGACCGTGGCCGGTCGAACACAAGGCCGTTTCCACCGTTCTGCGGCATGCCAAGCCTCATTTCCATTGGTTGTTCCGTCCAAGCCGGTTGGCTCCCGATGAACACGGCGCATTTCGTTGGCTCCCCATGAACACGACGCCGATGCAGTTTCTCCGTTCCGACCCAGCCATGTACACGAGCCCTGGCCGTACGTATGCGCGAGTAGGCGTCCGAGACCCCGCCCGTATGTATGTACGTGGCCGTATTTTCTTTCTTGCACCTTGGCCGTTGTACGTATGTGTACATGCTACGTGCGTGCCTCTAGTACGACACGTGTGTGCTTCTACTACGACACGTGCGCGCCTCTACATCGACCAGTATGTACATACACGTTCGCGACCAGAATGACAACGGTACGTACGCTTCGACCAGGTGGGTCCCGACTGTCAGGCACTTCCTTGCGTGTGAAGATGTAGCTGGTGGGTCCCAGCAGTCAGGGGGAAACGTTTTTTTTCACGAAATACGGTGGCCCGTCCGGTGGGTCTCTGCTGTCAGGTGGAGGAATAATTATTTTGCGCGTAATAAGGAGGCACTTCCTTGCTGCGGCCGTGGACCCAGCTGTCAGCCTCTCCACGTACAGTACTCTTCCGATGGAAGTCGTTCGTTGACCACATTGACCACGCCGCGCTGAGAGCATCAAGGCGGTGGACGACGGCGAGGCCTAGGAAGGGGACGACGTGGAGCAGGGGAAGATGTGGCAGTGGATGCCCACACGAAGAGGAGTACGAGGGTTCACTAGTTCAGCTGCAGTGTGAGGCTGCCGTCGCCGCAGGGCCTGGCCAGCGGTGGGAGTAGTAGGGGGCGGTGAGGCCTCCGCGGTAGCACAGCCAGCCACGGGAGGCAGGAGCAGGCGGCACGACCGGCGCCGCTTTGGGCGACTGGAGCAAGAAGACCAGAGGTTGAAGAAGCACTACGGCCGTTGGATGTACATCGTACGGTCACTGGAGCTAGAATCGTTCATATTGACTAAGTTGACAAAGCCCTTCGTCCCCGTCAACTTAGTAGGCCCACATGTCAGGCTCCCACTAAGCTGGGTCCCAGGTAGCAGGGGGAGTATTCATTTTTGTGTGCGTAATAAGGAGGCACTTCCTTGCGTGCAAAGATATAGCTGGTGGGTCTGACCTGTCAGCGGGGGGAACGTTTTTTCGTGAAATACAGAGGCCCTTCTGGTGGGTCCCAGATGTCAGGTGGAGGAATCATTATTTTGCGCGTAATAAGGAGGCATTTCTTTGTGTGCGGCTGTGGACCTAGCTGTCAGCCTCTCCACGTAATGTCCACGTCTGATGGATGTCGTTCATTGACCACATTGACCACGGCGCGCCGAGAGCACCAGGGCGGTGGACGACGACGAGGCCTATGAAGGGGACGCTGCGGAGCCGGGGAAGACGCGGCAGTGGATGCCCACGCGGAGACGAGTACGAGGGTTCACTGGTTCGGCTGTGGTGTGAGCCTACCGTCGCTGCAGGGCCTGGCCAGCGGTGGGAGTAGTAGGGGGCGGTGAGGCCTCAACGGCAGCACAGCCGGCCACTAGAGGCAGGAGCAGGCGGTCTCGCCGGCGCTGGTTTGGGCGGCTGGTGCAAGAAGAGCAGCGATTGAAGAAATAGCAGGACCGTTCGATTCAAATCCAATGGTCACTGCTGCTAGAATCGTTTGTTGACTAAGTTGACAAAGCCATGCGTATGCGTCAACTTAGTAGGCCCACAGGCCAGCCTACGAACCGGTGCACCCCAGATGTCAGTGGGAGGAATCATTTTTTTCGAGTAATAAGGAGGCAGTTGATTGCGTGCGGCCAGGCTAGGGGAGGGAGTAGGGTGGGCCGGTGAAGCCTGCGCGGCATAATAGCGGGCCACAAGAGGAGGGAGCAGGCACTCCCGCTGGTGCTAGTTTAGGCGGCTGGAGCAGGAAGATCAGAGGTTGAAGAAGCACGCCAGCCGTTGGATGGACATCCAACAGTCACTGCTGCTAGAATCATGTGTTGACTGATAAAGCCTTGCGTAAACAAGTCAGCCTCGAAATTTGTGGCGTGTACAGCCCATTTGCTATTATTTTTATAATTTTTACTTATTTTCTAATTCATATGGAATTTATTGCAGCCCATTTTCCATTTTTAGAATTGCTGCCCATTTTCTGCTCAGTACCAGGGATAAAAATTCAACTAAAAATGTGCAAAATTTTGAAAATTCGCAATTTTTTGCTGGGGAACAAAATATTCTTAATCCAAAAATTATTAGCCATACTAAAACAAATTTAAAAATAAATTAGTACTATGTCATGTTAAAATCCAATGAAATATAAAATATCAGTGAAGAAAAAAACAAAAAAAAGAAACTACTTTTCCCATTTACTTTTAACAGACACTGACCAAACTCTTTGGCCAGGCCGGAATGCATCCCTCCTTGTCTTGAAAGATTTGCAACCCAGTAAGTCGGAGAAAACAAATAGGCCTAGCTTGGGTATTCTTCAAAAGAGATAGTGGCCTACCTATTTTCCTAAAGAAAAAACTGTTGGGCTGGTCATGTTTTTAGACGGGCCACAGAGACCGCACAACCCAGTTTATAGCCATCTCCTCCGAACAAATCCTCAAAAACGAATTTGTGCAATTCTGTCGTTAATTGACTATACGTTGAAACTGATGTGGGTCCCAGATATCAGCAGGGTGGATTAGAGTAAAAAAACCGAGGGGTGCATCTGAGTAGTAAAAGAGGCACTTTGCTTGTGTTCGGGAGTGGACCTGGTGGGTCCGTACCGTCATACTCACATCTACAGTCCTCTCCCGATTCACTATGTTGAAAGGGCCGGACGGCGGCGCCACGGCGAGCGCACCAAGGCAGAGGATAAAGTGTTGTCGCCAATGTGTTGGGCTGGGTTGAACATTCTTATTGAATATTAAAAATGGACCGAAACTATTTATGATGTTGACTATGATTTGCATGGGTCCGCTGGTTGCAGGAAGAAAATGGTGGGAGAAAGAAGATTGGTCGCTATCTTTGCCTAAGAATTATATCGACTGAATGCAATGATACTATCATAGGAAATAATATCCTCCTGTTAAATCATGAATTTAAAGAACTGGTGCATGAGCATTTAGCTTTATTTATTTATTTATGTTTAGGGGACCATGAGCATGTACCTGGGCCGGATTCATATGAGAGCCTCCCTTCCAGTTAATTATGGGCTCCTCTATTGGGCCTTCATCAGTGGGTTGCATGTTATCAACAAGTGGAAAATGTGTTCCTACGAAAAATAGTATGCGCTACGTACGGTACGGGGCACTAAAGGATCGGACCGTGCAACGACTTCCAAAACATTGTGTTTGTCGTTCTAACAACACATTTATTCAACCAACAGACGAAATGTACTACTGATTGTACATTGAAAACAGCAGCAGCAACAACCAGGGCTGGGGGTGCAACAGAAGCAGTAAGCAGGCCAGAAGAGTAAAGACGCAGCTCTCTCTTCCAAACCAAACATCAGCCATCATTACAAAAGGGCTACCAAAAAAGAACAAGTGTATGCATCAAACTAAATAAAGATCCTACTACACCAAGTGTACGCATCTAACTAACTGGCTCAGTTAGACGTTACTATTTATTAAGCTGTGGAGATTGGCTGACGGCTTGAACCAGATGGGTGCCTGACGGGGGAAACTCCAGCCAGCAGGTCGAAGTCTGATACTTGCGACCCTCTCTCCTACTTTGGGCTGCAGAGCGTGGCGGCACATATAAGGGTATGGTGCATGCAGAGACGCATGGTACGCTGTGTACACACAGTTTTGCCTGATGAACGAACCGCACTGCCATCATGATCTTTGCCGTCAGTTATCTCCTGGTTAATCGGATAATTCAGTCCGAGAAACAGAGAGCGTGTACCAAGGCTACTTACCAGCCTCCAGTCAAAAATTCCTGAAGGCCCAGAGAAGCTGGGATCCTGCTCAAAGACCTTGCAGTGACTGTGATTGTATTCCGCGAAACAACACGTCCGGTACGTGCGAACGATCATCAATCATTCGCCATCGTCTGATCGAGCCAGGAACCACCTGCAACTGCCATGCCGCTTTTCTTTGAAAGGTTCTGGGATTAGGAAGGGTAGGGACACCAGGCGGCCTACAACATCATATCAAGTTGGAGTCAAATAAAAAAGGGCTCTTAATGTAGTCAATCTTAAGAATAGCATGTTATGAGCATGAATATTTTTTCAGTAAATGTTGACAGTAATATAAGCAAGCCATCATGATATCAAATGAAAGTAACAAACTGCTGTAACAGCCATTTGTAGCGATGAGTAGAGTAGGCCAGCAATATGTCCAGCCATAGAAGGAGTCGACAGCATAAATGAAGCCCTTATGTTCAATGGCATCAGAGAACCATGGAGGATGTATGATCTTGCGATGGACGTGCAGATTTATCCACTTACCGAAGTGACCTGTTAGATAGGCGAGACCGCGGTTGAAGAACGCAATTAGCCTGAAGTCTTTATAATTCGCAGATCTTGTGGGCACTTGGAAGATTACAACCTTGAGCAAATCAAACTTGGTATCATGTTGGCTACTGTAAGATTCCGAGTATTCTGGGCCGCGGTGCCAAAGCAGTGCAGTGTTAATTGAAGGAAGGGGGATCAATCGCGGGGTGTAGACCTCCACGAGCATCCAGCTGCCGCCACCGTCGACGAGCACCATCCAAGACGTGTTCATGCCGACCCAGTACATACCGTTAATGTAGTTGAGGGTGACGGGGATCGAATCGCAGTCAAGAGGGTTGATGCTCGCCACCCTACGATCGTTATGCTGCGTGACAGGCTGTTTCTGAAGATCAGGCGGCATTAGCAAGCAAGGAGCTGGCTTAAAAAGCTCCGGCCTAAGGGCTTTGAGTAAACGGTATAGCCCCGACGAGCACACGGCAAGCGGCATGGTACTTAGATTGTCCACACACGACACAATGAGCTTGATTACCTCTGTGGGGAGCGAATTCCAGCCACTCTTTCGGCGAACGCTTCTCGGTTCTGCCATTGTTAGTGCTTGGGTTTTGGAAGAGGGGGGGAGGCGCCTTAGCGGGGATGGAAGATTGGACGATTATGTGCGGAGAAGCATGGAGAAGCGAATATGTGCTGCGAGAAGTGGACAGGTGATGATGACTACAGCACGCCGCTTGACTTACGAGACACGTACCAGCAGCGTAGGGTCATATCGATTCCAGACAACTTGCTTGAGTGATCACAGTACTGGTACTGCCTACAGTACCTACTACTATGCCCTAACTTGCTTGACTAGAGTAGTAGTGGAGCAGGACTCTTCTCTACTACTAGCACCGGAGGATTAGTATATTCCAATCTAAAATAGTTACAAACTTCAATGCCCGAGCGTGGAATGACTACGAACCGCCATCGGTGCTAACTCTAATCCCCAGCAAACGTTCGCTGGCACACATGGCAGTTGCAAACGCCCGCGACACAGTTACAGTACGTTTGTAAGGGTGGCAGTTTTGTCAAATACTATGGCTTAAAAATAGGCCACCGTCGGATGGAAATCTGACGGTTACGTGGATTCGCCATGATTGAGCTCGTGGCGAACAATCGCCAGATATCATTACTAAAAAGGTTAAAACACCCGGGGCTATAACTTGCACCGGCTGACCACTAACAATGATACTAACATAGTTGTAAAATGGTCAAAGACCGTGTCTACGTGGTGTTTGGAATTATATGCAAAAAAACTAGCAAGATGCACATGCATTGCACGGAACATCAAGATGCATTTTTTTACAAAACACCTGTTGTGATTGACCCATGCAGGAGTAATCCCACATGTAAAAACTAATGATATCTCGAGAATTTTATCGGAAACATGGTATCTCGACCATTTCATCGAAAAATGATATCTCGAGAAAGATGATAAATAAGGTGAGGAGGAGTGGGGCGTGGTGGTGACTGGTGGTCGGACTGGGCGGAGGCATGGGGATGGACGGCGCCGGCAGCGGCCACCATGCCAGATTGTTCCAGAGACTTCCTTTTTTAATTGCTCGGCAATGAGGTTGTGGGAGATAAGGATGAACGAGGCAAGGCCTTATCTGTAAATGTGGAGACGTTCGGGTATCTTTTGTAAAATTGTCATAGTTTGCTTTCTATCCGTAAGATATAGATCGGACGGTCTATACTATAAGATGGCAGGCACACCATCATCACCAACTCGGTTTTTTCTCTACTCCTACTCCTATATTACTTATACTTATATACTCCTATAAAAGACTCTATTGGTGATGATGGTGTGTCTGCCATCCGCCATTTCTGACCATTAGATCTGCATCTAACGGCTGTGATGTAAGTTGTGGAATTTTGCAACAATTCCCACTTCTCTGCTCCAGTTTACACAAAACCCCTTAGTATCTTGAAACCAACCACGTTCCTCCCTTACCTCATCAAAACAGCCCAAAGAATATATTTGGAGTGAAACATAAGATATTTTTAGTGATATGTATATCAAAACTAAACTGTTTTCTTTCAAATTTGTGAATATGTATTATTCTACTTTGGATCTGTTGCAACGGACGGGCTCATTGCTATAAAGGTTTATCTCCTGCATCGTCCGCAACGAACACCTGGTGTACTGGTCCGGGCCGGATGCTTGCAGCGCGATGGCCTGAGTTCAAATTCTGTCCTAAACTGTAGCTTTTTATATTTTTTTAATATATACTTCTTTCGCTACTGTACTGGGAGTGGAACCCATAGAGTACTTAGAATACAAGATTAAGGATGGATTCGTTTCTTTCTAACTTTCTGTACGAATATGTAGCCAGCCTGCAAATGTACACCGTACGGACGGTGGAACCCACAGAGTACTTAGAATACAAGATTAAGGATGCAATTAACTTTTTATAGAGGGAGAATCATACACTCAATTAACTCAAATGGATTGGCCGTGACTCTATTATTCCCCAATGGCAACCGGCAAATTTCGTCCTGCGGGCCGGAGTAGGTTTCTCGGTTTGCATGTGGGTTTAACGGAGGGGTTTGATGGAGGTGAGGAGGCGTGTTCAGTCGGGCGTGCAACAGGCGGCGCAGTACTATTCGATTTGACAACTACTAGTATATTATAAAAAAGAAAGAAGAGTACTAGAGATAGAGATAAGAGTAGAGATAGAGACTAGGGAGGAGCACCATCTACTGCTTCGTGTGCTACTCCTGCGCTCCATTCGGCCGCCGCAACCTCCCCTACAGCCACTCCCTCCTGCGCTCCATTCGGCGGGCGCTGTTGAAATTTGGGGAGCGCACTCTCGCGACTGCTGGCAGCGACGACTTCACCGACGACGACTTCTTCCCCGACCTCGGCAACCTCTTCCTCAACGACATGGGCGACAACCTCAACGCCAATGGTGCTGCTCCTGTTGCACCGTATGTGTTTCTGTCCTTCCTGTTCGAAATCGTGGTAGAATTCATGTTTCTCGTCTATGTCCTAGATTCGATCTGTTCATCTACTATGCTAGTCCACATGATTAGTTTAATCTCTATTATAGCCGTCATGATTTATTTGTGCTTATTCAGACTAAATCTCGTAGTAACTTGCTCATATATTCAACTGGCGCACCATCCCCTACAGCCACTCCCGTTTCATGGACGGCCTGGTCGATGCCTCCAAGGAGCCCTTCGTCTACTGCTATGAGTGCCCGATGCCGTTTTGGGGCTCGCCGGCGGACCTCGTGCATCACCTCACGTAGCCGTCCGTCTATCACTACTGGCCCTTGGCAGAGAACATCAAGTACGAGACATGCTACCCATTCACCATGCCGGAGTCGTTGGAGGATCACCCCCGCCTGCTAGTCTCGGAGGAGGACGGCAGCGTCTTCCTCTTGATCGTGGGCACCGGCGAGGCCCGGCAGGCCGCCCCCCGTCTCTGTAGTGTGCGTCAGGGGCGACGCCGCTGACGCTGACACTGACACGAGGCCGATGTACGGGTGCGTGCTCACTGTTACTACCCCTCCGAGTTACGTGGGCGGCGACACTGGCTACATCAAGCTGACTAGGACTGTGCCGAGCTGGGACCTTCCCGCCGATGTGGACATGGAAGACGCATGGTATGATTTGGCCCCAACGTGGTGCACGGGGACTCCAAGGAGGTTCACCTGACATATGCATTACCAAGTTAAATGTTGATCATTAGTCTTCGCTCAATGTAATCCGCTGTCTAAGCATGTGGAGACTTCCATGCATGATCTTGCTCTATTGGAGTATCGCACATGAATAAAAGTGTATCCATTTATGGTTTAGTCTAGAATCTTCCATGTATGAAATTTTTACTACAGTACTGGTGAAAGACTTATGATGAACCATTCCTTACATCTCCTCCGCCCTCTTCCAAGTCATCATGATTTAATCCCTCCGTCTAGGTGTATAAGGGCATGGTTAATACTTAATAGTATAGCCAACTGTTGACTATAAGAAAGTGCCATGTCATCTGTAGCCAACATGTATAACAATCGATACTCAAAAACTAATTCTTAAAGATCATTTCTTGCAAAGCACAATAAGTGTTATTTCTTCACAAGTTTTGGATGCAGGTTGAACAGTTGAACGCTTTTGTTTGCAAAAGATACTTTTTTATCTATTTCACCCGGATGTTTGTGAGCTCTAGAGATGAAATAATATCCGAAGAAACCTATCGATACCCGTTACACATGAGATGAGCCCCACATCCTTTGTCAAAATAAACAACTCCCCGATCAATGCATTTCACTGTTTCGTGCAACGCACGGGCACCTTACTATAGATTAGTACGACCAAAAATTGAACTAACATTATATAGTACGATAAATGCTGATGCATGTCTCCTAAAATTATATCATTGAAAACTATGTTCAAATACGAATCCAATGATATAGTTTTTGTTGACATGCACTAACATTTTGTCAGTTAAATATTCAGTCAATTTCAATGGGGGACTAATAAACCACGACCGATGTAGTACTAGTGTAGAGGGCGGCGCTGCACGCGAGTCTCACCCCGCTCGTGGCGCGGCAGTAAAGCCGTCATATCACAAAACCCAACCACTCCCAGTAATAAGTGGCCTGGTAAAATAAACGGACAAGCAACCATCACATCCCTCTGTCTTTTTCGCATTTCATCTCTCTGCATTTACTTACTCCGGTGTATCTCTCACACTCGATCCCTAGCTACTACTCCTAGTATCCCTAGCTACCACTCCTAGGGCCAGTTCTTTTGGCGGCTTAAAAAATTAGCCATCTCTTCCCCAGCTTTTCCCATAAGACTAGTCACAGTGGAGAGTAACATTAAGGCGCCTCACTCATTTATTTGGGCTTCTAAACTACTACTAGTACCTCTGTCCTGGTTTATTAATCACCATTGTAATTTGTGCTAAATTTTGACCAAAGATTTAACTGATAAAATGTTAGTGCACATGACATATGCACGTACTTACAAAATGCGTACGGATACACAAGGTTTCCAAACTTTTCCTTTTACATACTTAATTAAGGACGCTAATAATTCCCGAACGTTCTGGATTTATCATTTGCGTCCCAAAACTAATGAGATCGCCTTACAAAACTAAATTATATTCCTAATAAAAGCCACGGCGCTCGCAGGAGCGCCTGCGGCGCGCCACGAGTGCCCTGGTGCGTAGCCGTTTCCCAGCACGCCGACATAACGCCTCTTCCTCACCCTTGCAACTCGCGAGGTGCTGATTGGCGGCTTGCCGGCGGGCGAGCGCGATCTCACCGGTGTGGTGATCCGGTGCCAACAGGTACTCCTCCTCACTGGAAGCATGCACCCGGTCCATGTACCACCAAGCATAGATGAGGCGTTTGGGCCCGACTGCACTCAGGGCTTTGGCACGGGCGTCCTCCGCCACCCTCACGGCCCTCCCACGAGCCTTCTGCCAAAGAGCCAATTGCCTGACTCTCTCGGATGCGACATAGGCCTGCCAGGCAGCTTGCCCCACGGTGCGCTTCTCTTCTTTGGCCTTCTTCTCCGCCTCTATTTTGGCGCACTCTGCCAGAGGCAAAGCCTCCCACAAGGCGACATCCATTTCTTTCCAAAGCTCCTCAAGGCTGGGGGGCTCGGCGGGCGGCTCGGAGTTCTCCTCGTAGCGGGAGCCGACGCGTCCTCCGACGCGCGTGCTGGCGAGATTGGGAACGCCAACGCGTCCACCTCGACGCGTCGCGGCGAGGAGCGGAACACCGACGCGTCCTCCTCGACTAGTGGCGGCGAGGAATAGAACGGCGATGCGTCCTCCTTGACTAGTGGTGGCGAGGAACGGAATGGCGACGCATGACCGTCCGCGCGGTGCAGCGAGGGGCGCCTAGGGCTTGGGAGGGGGGATGCCATGGTGGTCGACGTGAGAGGGAGGGGAGGAGATAGCGATGAACGTGAGCGTTCTTCCGAATGCCGTGGGAGGCGCAGTATTTATAGCGAGCAATGGCACACCTATGTAATATATGGACTGAGCTTCACTGACTTAACTGCAGGTCCAGTTGTGTCACTGACATGTGGGCCAGATGCCTATTGGGCGCACATGTCAGTGACCCAATGCACCTACAGTTAAGTAACTGAAGCAGCTATGTGGGCATATTTGTTGGAGTAAATTACGGGTGAGGAAGGGGTGGAAATATTGCTGGTCACAACGGATTGGACGAGCGCGGGGGAGGAGAGTCATGCATGCAGATTTTTTCCACACGGGGTGGAGTGGTGGGACTGCTGGAGGGAGAAGGAGAGTCAAGCAGGCGTTCAGATTTCAAGGTGCACTAAATTATTGCATGCGATGATTAAGGCTGGCCATAGTGGTGGTAATGTGGTACTCCCTCCTTTTCGGTTTATAGGGCTTAATTTGAAAATCTCTTCAACCAAGGTAGATGATGAATGGTGGAATTAATTCCGTAGTTTGCAAAAGTACTTAATTAGTACTCTCGTTTTTCTCAAAAATTTGTGTAAACCGATGCATTAATTACACCACATGCATGCATGACCACTCCTATAAAAATCTCAGTTGGTGGTGATGGTATGTCTGCCTCTGGACAACGTGAGCCGTTCGATCTACTTGGAACCAACGGCTGAGATGTGTGTGCCTAGAGACATGGCCTTGCCACCGGAGGTACTGTATAGCAGATATTTACCCACCTCTGCCACTGTATAAAATACGGAACTACTCATTCCAGCCTCATTTCCTTTCTGGTTCATCTCCTTGCATTCTTGCCGCGGCGGCGAAGGTTCCTGAAGATGGAGTCCAGACTCTAGAAACCACTACAAAAACTATTCCACCGCCTCTATCTTGGTAAGAGTAGGTGAAATTTTGAATCGAGCCCTTTAAACTAGAAGGGAGGTAGTGGTACTCTAATAGCTAACCTTGTTGTGATGACTAGATAGGACATGGCACGCACCTGGACGGAGGAACTAGTCTGCATTGTGCATTTAAGTTTTGTCTGAAGTCAATGTACCTCTACTTTGACCAAACTTATAGAAAAATGTACATCAACATTCACAATGTCAAATCAATATTTTTATACTCATTATAAAATGTAGTTTTTATACTCATTATAATCAGTATTGTATATATTGATATTTTTAGTATAAATTTGGTCAAAAACTTTGAAAATGGTTGACGGAAGTAAAAAGGACCAGAGGGAGTATCATGCATGCGGAGTAGGCAAAAAAATTGCTCATTTATAGCCGGTCGAAGTCTCAAAGGGCGCGACCGCGCGAGGGAGGCGAAGGTCGTGGGAGGCGCGACGGTTGAGGGAATTAAGTGAAGTTACATCCACGCGCCGGCATGGCGTGCGAACAGGCAGAAGCTATACTGTCAAGCCTACGATATGGGTCTAGTAGACATGACATCTAGTGGGTCCCGCATAGTACTCGAGAACTCTTTGGGGGCTTGCAGCCGTTTATCCACCGGGCAAGCCAACAACCCCACGCCGTTCGCACGCCCTACTCGTCCTCGTCTTCTATCTTACAATAGTTTGCTCCCAGTCATCCCGTGCTTTCACATTACACCAGTTCAACTTCTCCTAACCCTCCTCCAAAATCCATGGCCTCTAAAATCTCCATGGTCGCCGCTGAGTACCAGGTTAGAGCCATCACCGGCGATGAGTTCATCGTCATCTACACCCGTGGATCCACGACGGTGAAAGGATGCCTTGCTTGCTTCTGAAGCATGTTCGAAAACTCAAAGGATGAGTGGGTCGCTGGGCTAGATGTTGAGTACACCATAGTCCTGTAAAGCGAGAAGATTCTAAAGGAGGAAGAGAAGAAGAAGCCCGTCGTGATCCAGGTTTGCTACATAACGTGTGCTTGGTCTACCACATATGCCATGCCGACGTTGAGTGCCAGGATTTTAAGAACTTCCTCAAGGACGAAAGAGTGAAATTCGTTACTTTAGACTTTAGGAACGACAGGGATGTCCTGGGTCGGATAGGCCTCGTTGTAGGCCAGCCCTTCAATCTCCAAAAGGCAAGCCTGGTGTCCTCCTCTCACCTTCAATGCTGACCCTAGCAGCAGCCATGATTGATCCTTTGTACGCTAAACTGAAGAAACCTCACCACGAGTTTCATCTTGCATGGGAGTCGAAGACAATAGATGAAGATCACATCCTGTACACAGCAATGGATGCCTACCTTTGTTTAAATATCTACAAGGGTTGGATGAAAAAGTAGAGCC
Organism: Triticum aestivum; assembly: GCF_018294505.1. NCBI lineage: Eukaryota > Viridiplantae > Streptophyta > Magnoliopsida > Poales > Poaceae > Triticum > Triticum aestivum. Next base: position 73,575,896 of record NC_057805.1, read on the forward strand.
CAGTGTCCGGTTCAAGCAAAGAAGCAGCGGCGAAGAAGAAGAAGAGGAAGAGGGACGAGGACGAAGTCGAGGATGTGGACTCGGACTCCAAGTAATGTGGCAGTGTCGTCGCTCATGCTGGTTCTACTACAGTGTCAAATGGACTAGTTGCTTAGTTTTATTTCAGGGGTGTGTTGTGCTGAGCCCCTAGCAGAACTATGTTTATGTTCTTTCTCGTTATTTGAACTTTATGTTCTTTCTCATTATTTGAACTCTTTAGTACGTATAGTAGTACTAGTACTATGTCTTACTACTGTTCTTCTTGCAGTTCGTACTATTGCTCGTATCTTCGTGTTCCTACTGTACTTAATACGTTCGTACTAGTAGTATAATTTGGGTCAGTCCATTTGTGAAAGAAGTTCGACAGAGCGAAGGAAGAAGACGGAAGAGAAGCTACCCCAGTATCTATATTACAGGGTTCCCAGGATCTATCTTATGAGTGTTGGGTGTGGAATGCAGTTCGCCGGAAAAAATGGATTGTGCCCGGGGTTAAACGGATGGCGGGGGTGGGGAGCATGGCGGTGGCAGGCGGTTAAGGGGAGGGCGGGGTGGCGGCGGCAGGCGGTTAGGCGTGTGGCAGGCTGAGAAGATGAATAGTGCATCAATTTCGGAGGTTGAAGAAGCCCTTCTACCCATCCATGTTGCATCCAACGGCTCACAAGAGTCAACTGACCCAAATTGCTCCTTCAGATTGCAGGATCCACGTGGCATTCAAGGTCTTGAAGGTAGATTCCGCGTCCGCGCCCAGTTTGCGGGCTCAGCGCGGGCGCGACCGGCTTCCGCCGCGACAGCCACCATGCGTGCCTCCTCCGCGCGGGCGGAGACGACAATGACATGCTAGTTCCTCCTCGCCGGCGTGCTGGAGCACGCGCTAGTCCTCCTCTTAATATGCTGCGTGCATAGATGCGGCTCCACTAGCTGCTCGCGTGCTTGGCAGCGCGGCGGCATCGTGAGGAGGGACTGCAGACGACGTGAGCGGGCGAGCCTTCGGCTTCATGGTAAAGGGATGGCGGCGACACGGCGGTGATGGGCGAGTAATGGTTGGCCGGAGCAGGCGGGCACCGACATGCGCAACGGCGGTGGCGGCATATTGATGAGTGCGCGTATGGGAGCTTAGTTTAGTTTTATATAGGGTTGGTCAAACTTAAAAGAAAACCGTACTAGTACATGTAAACATTAGACTGAGGTAGCGCTTATGTTAGTTACCACAACCACGATACGGAATCCTGTGCAAGCGCGTGAACCACGGCTGCGCGGTCGATCGAACGGTGCGTCACCGTGTCACGCTCTAAGGACACCCACCGAACCTTTTTGTGTGTGTGAAAAAAATCCCCGAAAATTACTCAACTTTTTTTCCTGGAAAAGTTCTCGACGCTACAATATTTCCATATATTTGAATTTAGCTCCAGTTTGTGTTTATTTGGATTTGGACGTTTTAGGTGCGCCCTAGTTTTTTTAATACTGATTTTGTGTGTGTGACTAAGAGAGAATGTGTGTATGTGTCCATATGTGTGTTGTGGCGGAAGGGCAATGTGGAGACGGTGTGCGTGTGATAGAGACATAGAGAGGTGTGAATGTGCAAATGATCATGCATGAGTGAGACATAGACAGATGCCGATACGTTGTGTATACATGAGAGAACGGTCTTCTATTTGTACTTGTGTGTGTGTGAGAGAGAGAGAGAGGAGCATCCGTAACACAACAACCATCTCTCTCGATTCGTCCGTCCCTCGCATGATCGCATGTAACACATGCATCAACGCACACATTTTGACACCCTCACCCGGCCCCTACCCACCTCAAGGCCCGCACATCGCTCTCTATCTCGCACGCACAATCTCTTCGTGAAAACCCTATTTAGCATGTAGCTTTCCATCACATACACACACATTTCTCTCCATAGGTTTGATTGCTCTCAATACCTGACACACACACACACACACCGCACACACATCCCCCTCCCCCGAGCACACAATTCATCCCCATCCAAGGCTATATGGAGACCACTCTCACTTGTGCTTATCTGCACCCCAGCATGCACAACACCTCAACCTTCAAAGAGGGCATCGAGGAGATCGAAGACGGCGACCACACTGCACTAGAGAATGCGGGGCCATCTGGAAGTAGGATGATGTGACGACGGCTGACTGACTCCTCCCCCCCCTCTCTCTCCCGCACAAAATTACCAATCCCTCTCTCTCCCGCACAAAATTATCAATCCCTCAACCCACGAGATCCTTCCCCTCTCGTCCATGTTTTTCCAGTTCTCTCATCAAACCTGTTGTCTCTTCTCCTTCCACGTCTACAGAATCTGGATGCACACACATCTCATGTATATTACATGTCTCCATCTTTCTCACAGACCTAACTTCTTCCTCTCTCTTTCTCTCTCTCTCTCTCTCTCTCGTTAGGTTTGTCTCCTACTCTCTTGTCCACATACACACAATCTTTACCGCCCTATCTGCTCCATCTTCGCAAGCTCTCTCCACACGTTTCATTCACACATTGGGATGTGTTCAAAATGTTGCTTTTATAATGGATGATGTAGAGTTATGGTTGGTTTTGTTGCATCCTACAAAGTAATAACTATGAAATGCATTTAGATTCTCATTTGATTGGGATTATGTGAGTTTGAGCATATTGTGAAGTACTATAGACCTCGTATACATCTTGGAATTCAACAATGATTGTAACTATTGAATTGTATAGACCATTACATTCGAAGTCAGTAGCCTAATATATTTATTTCACAATTACAACAAATGATTAATTCACTACAAACTAAGAAAACAAATGTGTACTCCCTCCGTTTTTATTTAAGTCCGCGTATTAGCATTGGTCAAAGTCAAGTTTTGTAAACTCTCAGAAAGTTTATAACAAAAAATATTAACATATACAATAACAAATAAATACCATTAGATTCATTATTGAATGTACTTTCACATCATACATATTTGTTATGGTAAATGTTTATATTTTTCTATAAACTTGGTCAAACTTTAGGAAGTTTGACTTCGGTCAAACCTAATATGCAGAGTTAATAAAATCGGAGGGAGTACTAGTAGTTACTAGTACTACTCGCTAGTTGCTTAGCCCAATCACCCAACACGCCACACGGGGAGTTCAGTGTCACAAAATTTTGAGGTCGGCGGGAAAATCTCCCGCGACCCTGATTCGAGCAGTGCGAAGTTACCATCATAACCTTCGGAATAGGTCTACGGATTACGCTTGGTAGGGGCCTGTTTTCGTAACTTCAGGTTCACCCTACCCAGCCAACCCCACCCCGGCACCCAGAGTAGTACACCTGAATACTCCCCATTTTCTATCCCCACACCAAAATAGACTTCTCCACGGCACCGCAGCCTTCGTGCTCCTCCCCTTCTCCATCGGCGCACTCGTCCACCGCAGCGCATCTGCCTCATCGACGACCTCGTACGCCGCACTGGAGCCGGTCCACCGTCGTCGTCTTACACGGAGCCTCTTCCCCGGCACCGTCTTCCACGGTCTCGGATCTGCTTCCCGGAAGCCGACGCCAAGCACAGAAGCACCACCGTCGTGGACAATGAACTGACTCCCGTTGCCGACCATGATGCACAGAGGCCGCCGCGACCATCGTTCTCCTCCTCGATTGGTAATGTGTGTATTGAATCACTTAGCAGTACATGTGCAGTTCCAATTTTGTTCATACCTACCCTTCAAATTTCCTGGTTGCTATTGTTCCCGTAAAAGTAATTGGTTATAGCCTCCATTGTCCAACAGAATATCAGCTTGTAATTGTGCGTCGCTCCTATATCGCGCTGTGCTTGGGTAGGTTCTTCATCTGCAACTAGTAGTGTGGCAAATGATGGAAAAAAATTAGAACTAGCAAGATGCCCATGCGTTGCACGGAACATCAAGAGGCATTTGTATGAGTAGTTTATCTTGTAGGAGAAAAGGATGAACGAGAGAAGGCCTTATTTGCAAATCTGGAGAGGGGTGTGGGTATGTTTCTGCAAAATTGCCATAGTTTCCTTCCTATCCATCGGATATAAATCGGACGGCCTATATTGCAGGATGGCAGGCACACTATCATCACCAACTCTGCTTTTTAAAAGAAAAAAAGAAAGTAGAAAAAGAGTAGAGAGTAGAGAAGTAGAGATAAATATTAAATATAAAATAAATATAACAGTAGAGAAGAGAGTAGAGATAAATATTAAATATAAAATAAATATAACAGTAGAGAAGAGAGTAGAGATAGCAGGGACGTCAGGAAAGGATCGCGCGCGCGCGGGAAAAAGTGGCCGGGCGCGCGCTAGTTTTGGCGCGCGACGTCCGGCGCGCTTTATAAAATCCAACGCCCTCCCACCGCTTTGTGCCTTGCCACCGCTCTCTCCCTGCTCTGTGCCTCGCCACCGCCTTCTCCCCGCTCTGCGCCTCGCCACCGCTCTCTCCCCTCTCTTTCTCGCCTCGCCGCCGCCACGCCACCATGCCGCCGCGTCGCCGGGAAACTTGGTGATACCGCGGCGTCCGCGCGCGCCCCTCCGGCGGCTTCTCCGCTGAGATCCGGTTCCGCGGGGATGCGGCCTCGGCCTCGGCAATTTTGACACCACCATTAGGCCGCCCGCGCGTACGACCGCGGCGTGGCGCCTCGGTGCCTCATAAACATTAACTTCCCCAAAGTTGCCGACGCGGGAGCGGGCGCAAGAGATCGCGCCCTGCCGCGGCTTATCACCGACGAGGATCGTCGCGACAACCGGAGGCGGGAGCACCGTCTGGGCATCGCCGAGATGGACGAGGAAGCCATGGCGCTGTGGCGCCAACCCTTCCCGTAGGACATCATCAACGAGCGCGAGTTCTATGCGCAAAGGAGGGCGGAGAGGGAGAAGACGAGGGCGGAGTGAGCCGCCTATCGCGAGGACAAGCGTACGCGAAAAGCGGACGCTCAATTCAACATGAGGCTAGGAGCAGCGTCGCCCTGGGAATCCGACGACGATCGGTATCTTCACGCCTACATTGAGACGTCGGAGGAGGACATCACCGAGGAGGAGTCGGATGACGAGGAGTAGTTGAACTATCTATTTTTTATCTATCTATGCTATATCTATGCTGAGAACTATCTATGTCTCTACTCTCTAGTCTCTATCTCTACTTCTCGATCTCAGCACTGTAAATGCTTTTTTAAAGCGCCACGCGTTGCGCTTCTGTTGGAGATGCTCTAACATGGCAGACGAGTGCTTTAATGTTGCCCACAAGATGCGTGAGTATTACTAGTATATTTTTCTTGCCATGTTGAGATTTTAAAACCACGAGTGCGAACATGCAGAGGAGCAATGAAGACCAAACACGGGATATTGGGGACATCTTCAAGGAGCGTGGCAAGTTAAAGAGGAGCTGCACCGAACCTGTAAAACGAGCTTTGGTAAGTAACACCCTTTCAATTACTTTCGTTTAGCCTCGTGTTCTTCGATGTGTATATGTTGTAGTTTCTGTTTCTCTTAGCCTCGTGTTCTTCATGTGTAATAAGAAGAGTCTTAATCGTCCTAGTGCTTTCGCTTTTAGCTTGATGTAGGAAGTGGGTGTTCTCACCTTGTAGTCTGTTTTTATATTTTTCCTTTTGAATTCACTTCTCCGAGTCCTGTTTATCTGGCTTCTACTAAATGGATCTGGGTTGCTCTGAGTATTGATCTAAAAATAAGTAACTTCATGTCAGGATGCAGTTCCTGCGAGGAGGGACGTATGGTCAACCTCGAGATCATGTTTCCAAAATGAGGCTGGATTACACACAAGGTGCCAGTTCCCTAATGATGCTGGATTAGACACAAGGTGCAAATTCCCAGATGATGCTGGATTGCACACAAGCCAGGTGGAGTCATCAACTGTTCGTGTCCTCGTGGCTCTAGTAAAGGCTGAAAGAAAGCGTGCAGCAGCCCTTGAGAATGTAGCTAAGTTCCTGAAGAAGCGAAAAGAGCAATAAGATGCTCTCTTCACCCAAGCGAAAGAAGAGATGGAAGAAGCTAGAAAGAAGCTAGCAGAGCCAGAGCAGGCTAGGCGTCTCCTGCTATCTAAAACTGTTTTCAATACAAATTTTCCTTCATAATAGCTAGGTTCAAATGTTTATCCACTCAGCATGCCTTGTTGTGATGTCCGTGCATCTACTGATGTGGCACAAAATAATTTTTTTAGGGTCATGTAATAACAACAATTACTTTCCAAACAATAATAGACGAAGCATTGGACATGGTATAGTTCACGCGCAAGCCCAACCAAGTTCAACTTCCACATCAAACTCATGTTCACAGATATCTGCACATTCATAGATAATGTCCACAACCATGATTCACTTCAAAGCCAAAAAGAATGTGAGGAGACTTATAAATAAAGAAAAACCTCTAGTTCCTGCTACCAGTGCGAGCACAACAAGTCAAGACCATGCGTAATTAATTATATTTTGATCTTTTTTTGTGTTCTAAAATGCCGGTCGGCTCACGGAAGGACGTGTTGCTAGCACACGCGCGGATTCAATGGAGGCAGGCGGGGCAGTCTGAAGCCGGTTGCATGCGGTGAGGAGGCGTGTTCAGCCGGGCCTGCAGCGAGTGGGGCCCTCTTGGTCGGCGCGCCGGTTCAATGCCTGTGCTATGAGAGGTCGTGTCTGTGTCAGAGCAAACAAAATCTCATTTTCCATTCACATTTTACAAGTAAAATTCGTGGACAAACTTTGGCCCAAAATACGATGGGGACTAGTAAACCAGGACGGAGGTAGTAGTTTTTTTATCAAAGAAGGGTTCCCCCCCTCCGATTTTCATTACTGAAAACCAACATCTAAACCATAGTATTTGCCCTAGAACTACCAGGTACAACATCTTGCAACATAAACCCATACAACCATACGCCAAGGAGGTAGTAGTAGTTATGAATTCCATTTTCGCTCCATACCAATCATTCTAAAAACTACTTAAGTACTTATAACGCGCCCTTGAAAATCAGAACTCTTACCCCGCTAAAAATGATATTTTAAACGTGGCTACTCGATCTGTGGCAACTGGCGAGCCACCGCCTCCAGGCCGTTCACCTGTGGTCCCGACCATCAACTCCTACGGATCAAATTATCACGCGAGCTGACTATTCCTACAAAGGTGTGCTCCACCACGTACCCGGTACCCGCGCATGCAGCAATCGTGCACCTAGGGTTTTAGGGTTTATTTGTTAACGGTGCCTTTACGTAACTCTCATGTGTGCGAGACAGCGAGAGACCGACTGCGTGCGTGCGCCTCTTCTCTTCGTATATGTACTCCACCGTTTGTCTGGTGTCCAAAAAATTATACAGTAGTAATAACTACTAGCAATGTGCCAATGCGTTGCCACACGATCAAAGTAGATTAATACATATTCACCGATTTGATAGAAAAAAGAGTCTAGTTTTGAAATACGTGTATCACTAAAAATATCTTATGTTTCACTCAAAATATATTCCTTTGGCGGTTTTGATGAGATAAGGGAGGAATGTTGTTGGTTTCAAGATTCGAGAAGTGGTATATCTCTAATTTCTATTCTTACTAGCAAGATGCCCATGCGTTGCACGGAACATCAAGATCTTGTGGGAGAAAAGGATGAACGAGGGAAGGCCTTATCTGCAAATGTGGAGAGGAGTGCGGGTAAATTGCCATAGTTTCCTTCCTATCCGTTAGATATAGATCGGACGGCCTATATTGCAGGATGGCAGGCACACCATCATCACCGACTATGCTTTTTATAAGAGTAGAGATAAAAAACAGAGTTGGTGATGATGGTGTGCCTGCCATCCTGCAATATAGGCCGTCCGATTTATATCTGACGGATAGGAAGGAAACTATGGCAATTTTGCAAAAAGATACCCACACCCCTCTCCACATTTGCAAATAAGGCCTTCCCTCGTTCATCCTTTTCTCCCACAAGATAAACTACTCATACAAATGCATCCTGATGTTCCGTGCAACGCTGGGCATCTTGCTAGTTGTTGCAAAAAGCCCATGTGTGTGTGTGTTGTGTGCGAGAGAGAGGGAGAGAGGAGGAGGACGGAGTGCATGTGTGACAAAGACACAAAGAGTGTGTGTGCGAGAGGTATTAGCTTAAAATGAGGCGATAGTGTGTGTGTGCATGATCGAGATGGCGTGTCTCAAGAAGGGACGAAAAATCTACATAGATACAAGGAGCGAGAGAGAGAGACATGTACGCGATAGTGGAAGCACGAGTGTGCGGGTGTATAAACCTATCTGGAGGCTAGTCGATCAATGATGTGAGAGAAATACGAGTGGGGGTGCGAAAGCAAGAGTTTTGTGGGTGTGAGAGAGAGACGATAGTCGGGAAGGGGAGTGGAAGCAGGAGATGTGTGTGAGAGAGAGAGAGCGGGGGGAGTTTGTCTGATCGGTAAACAAATGAATAATGTCAGTTTTATAACTGGGATGGAGACGGAAAGGAGACCGCAACAAATGTTGTGTCTGCAGGAGAGAGTAATTTTAGTGGTATGAGTCATATCTAGAGACATATAGGGTGTGTGAGAGAACCCCATAGAGAGAAAGACAAAGTGAAAGACGAGTGAGACTGTGTGTGTGGCGGTGAAAAAGAAAGCTTAGGTACCTAGTGATACCAGAGAACGGTAGAGACGTGAGAGATAATGAAAACCGTGTAATGTATAATGATAGGGAGAGTGTGACACTTCTCAAGGGAGACGTCGAGAGACCATGTTTGCGAAGATAGGAGAAACATGAAGTGAGCGTGCGGGTGAGCTGGAGAAAAGAGAATGATAGCTACATGAAGGAGCATGCGAGAGAGATGGGCGTGAAAGGAGTCAACATAAAAGGGATTCAAATATTTGAATTCGAGATGATGATACATGTAATTCATACTCGAACCAAAATTGATCTATCAAACATGCATACTCATATGAATTCACGCGCATCTATGTTATTTAATATGTAGATATTACTGATCCATACATTTTAGTAGAACATAATTTGGTTTAAATTTTTTTGAATTCAACCTTATGATTTTGAGATCATTGTATTTGTAAATCATATTATATACATATAAAGGAGCAGAATTCTTTGTTGTGCTTTTGAAAGTATATATAAAAATTATGTATATAGAATTTTATTCCAATCGTAAATGGATCCTGCCCGAACAAAAATAGAATACAAACTGGATTCGAATTGAGTTGGCACGGTAAACGTGCACTCTTGCTCTGCAAAAATTTGAACGAAGCGGGGAAAGTCGCAGTAACCGCCCGAAACCAAAATCTGCGAGATGGAAATTACTGCCTATCCCTGACACGCAAAGCCTATCGGCTCGATTTCTATAGGTTTCGATAGGGGTAGGTTTGTAATTTCACTCAAACGTGACATAACCGCCTCTCACCCGGATTCATACACGGTGGGCGCCAAAACACAGTGTCTCCTCGGCCGAAATCGACTCCCTCCCCGATTCATACACGGTGGGCGCCAAAAACAAACTCTCGTCGGCAAATATTCGGTGTATGCGAGATTACCGTCCTATCCCCAACCGACTAATATTGCTGTGATGTAGGAAATTTGAAACGGGGGCTAAGTTTGTAAATTTCCTTGCATTTGAGATAAGCGCGCCCTGAAGACATGGTTCCCCCTTCCTCTCTCCCTCCATTTCCGCATTCGTACTCCGTGGGCGCCAAAACACCCTCTCCACCCCAGCCTCCTCCGTCCGCCACCCCATCCACCGTCGTCCTCCTCCACCATGCCGGAGCTGATACCCCGACGCCGTCGGCCATTACAAGAGATCGACCTCTCTCATCCTCGGCTTCGGACCGGGATCCTTGCATCCCATCCTCTCGGTTCATCCCCGCCGTCGTCCACCTTGTCGGCGCGGCTCGTACGACCGTCTCGTCCACCGCGCCCCGCCGCCACCGTCTACCCTCCTAGATCTGCTTCCACGCCACTGACAGCCATCGCTACTGCAGCACCATCAAATTATCAACAGATGCATACACGGCACCGCACCAGAGGTGGTACTCTTTCGTATCTGCTCAACTTATTTATCGCAACAAGAAAATAGATCGCCACTACTTTACTCTGATTTCTTGTCCATCGCTTACTTGCTAGTTGAAAGCAAACATTGGTTGCGAAGTTGCCTTTGTCTGGTTTGCACCTTCAGATCCGCCATGGCACGCTCAACACTATACTCGCAATGCTTATGGTTTGCCCCTTTTATATTCCACACTAGTTAAATGACAGTAGACTAAATTTCAAAATTGGGTCATTCGATTTTTGAGAGCTCGCTGGAGTTCGCCGGTGCGAAGGAAGGGGATCGGGTGGGGACGGTGGTTGTGGGCGGTGGTGGGGCCTCGCCGAACGAAGAAAACTCGACATGGGTGGGGCGGGGGTGGGGGTGGCGGAGGAACACAGGCGGTAGGGGCCGGTGGTTCAGCCGGCGGCCCGTGCAGTGTTCTGTATGGGAAGAATCAGAGACGAGCAAGAAGAAGGGTTAGGGGACGTATGATCTTCATCCAACCGCCTGAAATGGTCAACTGACCCAAATGACAAAAGTCACGCGACTTGCATGCAGACATGCCTTTATATTCAGTACCATCATCGTACGTGCTTAGCACTGCTCCTGAATCCATCAAGCTAAACAATGTGCCACTCATAATTCCAAACTTGTTGCTCAAATACGAATTTGATATGATGCTGATATTACTAAAACAGATAACGTTTAATTGGTCAGCTAATCTTCCTACTTTACTTTCAAAAAGCACATGCACCACATATAGAGAGACGGCAGGGAGTTGCATTCTTAGTGCGCTCTGGTTCATCATGTGTGGGCACTGCGCAACGAACACTTTATTATCCAAAATCTGCTTGCTCTTCTTTAGCATGTTCCTCTTCCGTTCTTCTTTAATAAGTACTCTCTCCGTTCCTAAATACAAGTCTTTGTATAGATTGCACCATGGACTACATATGGAGCAAAATGAGTGAATCTACACTCTAAAATGTATGTGTATACATCTGTATGTGATCCATAGTGCAAATCTCTACAAAGACATATATTTTGGAACGGAGGGAGTATGATAGTAGTACAGTATGTTCCTTGTAGTGAAGATGAGCAGGGACATTTGCAGTGTAGAGGTCATACAGTCGGTTGTGATGGACACTTTGAACTCTTCGGGCCTCTTTGATTCGTAGGATTTTGTAAACATAGGAATAGGATTTGTAGTGGCCTGCCCACTTGAATCCTATAAGATTAGCAAGGAAATGCGGGGAGCTGTCTCGCCTTTGAGAGTTACACTGATATTAACAGTACCGCACCTTCAGTTGAAGAGAACTGGTATCCGAAGCCTTTCTAGCCGTACCGGCAATACTAGCACATATATTCCAGCAAGTTCCACTTTGCTAATATTACTCCTGATGCTTACGGTTTTCCCGTTATACACTATGAACTTTGCTGATATTACTCCTGATGCTTACGGTTTTCCCGTTATATCTACACTATGATCTGTGTAGCTGCTATGTGTCAGCACTAGCAGCAGTCCACTCTTGAAGCTAAACAACACACCAATCATAAGTCCGAAGCTTACTTCTTCAAATACGAATTGTGATATGATACTGATATTAGTTAACAGACACACATTTAATTGGTTAGGTAATGCTCCCACTTGATTTTCCAAATGCATGTGGCCACATATAGAGAGACAGCATGGAATTGCATTTCTTTGGGCGATGTGATTCATCATGAGTGGGCAACCAACATTGTATGCAATGAAGCAGAACCTCAAGAATATGCTTCCTCTTCTGTTCTTTAACATGTTCCTCTTTTGTTATTCTGTATATAGTACGTACATTATGTTCTTTGTCCGGAAGGGGCGTAGGGACATCTGCAGTCAACAGCTGATAGAGCTGGCCTGTACGTGATCGATAGGCTTCCAATTAGTAGCGGCAATTCAACACCGTATTTTCCAGCCAGTTCCACTTTTTCGATTTATATATCATGGTTATGGTGTACCCCTTTTATGTACACTATGATCTGCCTAGTTGTTGTGTGGTCTTGTTATCATGGTTTGGCAATAAACTCTCTATACAGTATATTATAACCTATCATCTGCCAACTATCCTTACTTCTGGAACCTATTTTTTGTGTACTTGTGCCAAATTATATTAATGCACGCACCATATTACAGCACACATGAGCTCTCTCATCAGAATCCAGTGATAGCACACAAGGGTTTACAGGAGCGCCCCTATATTAGAATATCATCTGCATTACAAAGATAATCTCACTACTATTTATGTTTTCATGGTTCTCAGATATTATATGTAATTACAGTGAATATCAGAATCAGTGCATCAGAAGAATATTGTGGAACATTGAAACGACTTACAAAATTGGCACCAAGGCATTGAGTGCCATTCTAGATGGAATGAGACTCATACGCTCCCCACCTGTAGATTCTTGTTCAGAAAATGATCCTAATGACTATTCTAACCTCGAGGAGTCAAAGGCGGATGACCTGTCCTGTTCACCCATCAAGGTGCCTGTTCTATTTTGGCAAGGTTTTATTGATTGCGCGTATCTTGCATATGTTGTCTTGCATTTCTTCTACTTTGTTGCACCGCCATCTGCTTAGTTTACCCATCATATATGTCAAGATGCCATGCCCATCCATTATCAATACATATTCCATCTGTCATCATACCATGTTTTTCCACTCAAATGTTGTTCTTGTGCATCAGACATCAAAAAGGAAGAGGGTGATTGCCGAACCTGAAGGAGCACCAGCAAAGTCCTTGAAAAACGTGGTGGTGCCGGAGAAATCAGACAGCACCCCACTTATATTGGCTGTACAACCAGTGACACAAAACGTAGGACCGACTCCAGCAGACTGTACCCATACTTCACTGGCCACACCACTAGCCCCACCACACAGGACCTGCACTCCAGCAAAAGGTATGCCGATTTCAGTTGCCATAGCACCAGCCGTACCACAGAAAAATCCCACTCCAGCAAAAAGTACAGCAAGTCCACCGGCCGAAGACCTATCCCAACTGCAGAGACGGCCAATTCCTGCAGATTGGAACCCCATTCCAGTTATTCCCAGTTTTAAAGACAACGCTTTCAATGTTGTTAGGGACTACGTGCATATATTCCCATCATGGGAAGATTATAGTGTAGACAAACACCATTTTCACATCTTCCTGTCCCACTTACGTGCAAGTGCTATTATTCATGATGATTATTTTCCTGTTTTCTGCTGATTGAACACATCAATGATTTACATTACAATGTTGTAAGTAGGCGATGGTCAATCAGGGTAGTCATGACGAGCAAAACTTGCTTGCGCTTTTCAAGGAAGCATTGCAGCAGTATCGGTGTTACCTGAGGAAATCACACTTTGATGGCAAGTCTATAAACAAATTTCCGGTGAAGTCTCCTGTGCTAAATTTAGAAGACATTGAATGGAAAAACCTTGGTATGCACTGGTCTCATTCCCGGGATGAAGTACTGTCTATGATATCACATGACAATTTGAACTTCTACTTTTTCGCATGTGCCTTACGGATCTTTTTTGCAGGAAATCGGCTCAAAGAAGAATTCCAGTTTGAAACGAACGACAGGATATCGCAAATATGATGCCCGCTGCTTTGCTCTTGTTAGCACATGTTGTCATGTATCACTGTACTTGCATTCATACCTGGTTCATTATGTGACAGCAGTATGCATGATAGCTTGCTTATCAATTGTTCGCTCCAAATTATCTGATCTGTATGAATGGTTACATTAGTGTAGAATATATCCAATGCCAATGAATTTTTTAGCTCTGCATTGTTCTTGTAAGTACCTGCTGTCCTTTATCAGTGTACTTCTATTGACAGGTTGTTGTTCATGTACCATCACTCTACAGCTTATTTTCCTTTGCCCTCCATTTTCTACGCATCAGATCTATATTTACTCTTACCATAAGGTTGGATAACACTGATGGTCCTGAAGAAGTTTAGCTCTGCATTGCTCTTGGTTGTACCTTTTGCCTGTATCGTTGTACTTACATTTATAGCTACTTGGTTATGTAGCATCACTCTTCATCTTATCTTAAATATTCTCCATTTTTTCTTATATTATCACATCTATATTTACTCTTAACAAAATGTAGAATAAAGGCAATGCTTATGAAGAAGATTCTGTGGTAAACTTCTTGAATTGCCCCCCCTCCCCCATCAGCATGGACAAGGGCTTTATAGAGCCTGTCTTCACCAATAATGTAAGTTTGTCCTTCTCAAGCCTTCAAACTTTGTTGTGTATATTTGGTTAGGCATGACTGCAACAGCTGTTTATTTTTGGTGTTTGCATCAAATTGCATGTTTAAAGTTTATTATGTAGTTCATAAACAAAAGTTTGTCCTTCTCAATTTAAGTTTTCAGTTGTACAACCAAGTTCCTTCTTCATACCATGTAAATTAAACTATACAGAGCAAGTGATCTTCTTTTGCACTGCATGTATGCTTCTGTTCTTGATCCATAATCCAGTGGTGTGGTGAACCTACCCACTACAGCACAATGTCATATTCTGCAATGTCTTAACTATAAACAATGTCATGTCATTCTACTATTATTTAAACCGTCTCTTTATTTGCCAATCTGAAATGGGATAAATTGACAGCACACTAACCAGGATACTTATGAGTTCTTGATCTGTAATATAGTGGTGTCGTGAAGCTGCCAACTCCTTCACAATGTCATTTCCTGCCATGTCTTAACCTGAACAATACCATATTGTGTTAATGCTATTTTAAACTGTGTCACT